>NC_139964.1:820952-830952 GCF_963993115.1 Abramis brama | reverse complement strand
CACACTATTCACACACTCTTCACACACACTTTTCACACTATTCACACACTCTTCACACACACTTTTCACACTATTCACACACTCTTCACACACTCTCTCACGACACACGCTTCATACACGCTTCTCACACTCTTCACACACTCTTCACACACGCTTCACACACGCTTCAGACACTCTTCACACACTCTTCACACACTCTTCACACACTCTTCACACACTCTTCACACACTCTTCACACACTCTTCACACACTCTTCACACACTCTTCACACACTCTTCACACACTCTTCACACACTCTTCACACACTCTTCACACACGCTTCACACACGCTTCACACACTCTCTCACGACACACGCTTCACACACTCTTCACACACTCTTCACACACTCTTCACACACTCTTCACACACTCTTCACACACTCTTCACACACGCTTCACACACTCTTCACACACGCTTCTCACACTCTTCACACACGCTTCACACGCTTCAGACACTCTTCACACACTCTTCACACACTCTTCACACACTCTTCACACACTCTTCACACACTCTTCACACACTCTTCACACACTCTTCACACACTCTTCACACACTCTTCACACACTCTTCACACTCTTCACACACTCTTCACACACTCTTCACACACGCTTCACACACGCTTCACACACGCTTCACACACTATTCACACACTCTTCACACACACTTTTCACACTATTCACACACTCTTCACACACACTTTTCACACTATTCACACACTCTTCACACACTCTCTCACGACACACGCTTCACACACTCTTCACACACGCTTCTCACACTCTTCACACACTATTCACACACTCTTCACACACTCTCTCACGACACACGCTTCACACACTCTTCACACACGCTTCTCACACTCTTTACACACTCTTCACACACTCTTCACACACGCTTCACACACGCTTCACACACGCTTCACACACGCTTCACACACGCTTCAGACACTCTTCACACACTCTTCACACACTCTTTACACACTCTTCACACACTCTTCACACACTCTTCACACACGCTTCACACACGCTTCACACACGCTTCACACACTCTTCACACACGCTTCACACACGCTTCACACACGCTTCACACACGCTTCACACACGCTTCACACACGCTTTAGACACTCTTCACACACTCTCTCACGACACACTCTTCACGACACACTCTTCACGACACACTCTTCACGCAGCTCACCTGCTTCAGCTTGTTCAGAAGCACTCTCTGGAAGTCGTTGTCGTCCACCTTCTCTGCGACGGCGGCCAGGTTATCCCGCAGAACGCTGAGGTCCAGACAGGCGTCGAACTGAGCCGAGGTGTAGCCGAAGGGGAAGGAGGCGTCAGTGATGGTGGCTTCAGTGATGTTTCCTGCAGTGCAGACTAACCACACACACACTCAACCGTCATCCTGACACGTCAGCAAACACTCTCCCATACTGTTATAACTACACACAATGTCCTAAATATAGAACATGAGTTGCAGTATATTTACACAATCATTCTTACATGTCAGTGTGTGTGTGTGTGTGTGTGTGTGTGTGTGTGTGTGTGTGTTTTACCTGCGGAGCGCCTGATTCTTGTTCTCGCGTCTAACTCAGCGTTGCAGTTCTTAAAGAGTTTCTTTAGTTTCGGCTTCTCTGTGTTTCTCGCCCTCAGGAACGGCATGAACACCTTCATGTACATCCTCTTCACAGACTGTAACACACACACACACAGAATAAAGCAGTGGTACACACACCTGGAACACAAGAGTGAAGGAGAGAGTGAGAGAGCGGAGGAGAAGAGGATGAACGTTCGTACGGCGCTGAACCGCTGCCAGAAGACGTCTGTGAAGTAGAGCGGCAGGAGGTCCAGTCGCTGCAGCGTCTGCTGATCCCACACCGAAGAGTTCCTGAAACACACCTCTGTTACTCACTGGAACATGGAAATGTGAACTTTTCTGACAGAAGTTTACCAAGCTGAAATGGCACCGAATAGAAGGAATGACCCACACATAACTATGTTTTCAGTGGTGTATAAAGACCTTACTTAATGAAGCGTTATGTGTTTATTAGCTTAGAGTGAGGCATTTCTCTCTACACACACCGCGGGTCCGCTTACATCGACATGTTTCTACGGTGACCCTGAACGGACAAACGTGTTTCGTCACGATGTTGTTCTTCATGTAAAGAAGCGAGCTAAAGTCAGCGAATAAAACACTGACACAATGATGAACAAGTCACAATAATATGCGCAACAACATATCGTTTTACTGAATAATTAAGTGGTTTCTTCATTAATCTTTGTCATTAATCTGGCTTCTCTCTGCTGTCTCCGACGACGACATCACTTCCTGTCGGCCATCATTGGGTGCAATTCGCAACCTCACCACTAGATGCCGCTAAAATGTACACAGTGCACCTTTAAAGCATGGTTTCTCTCACCCGTAGGCCGTGTTTCCTGAGAGCAGCAGAGTTTCCACAGCACTGATCTGAGCGTCGGACAGGTCCCGGCAGTTCTTCAGACTCTCGATGATGGCTGGATCAGAGTTCTGGATGTAGACAGGATCCAGCGTACACGACAGATTCCCCAGAACCTCCACCTGATCTTTGTTCAGACTCTGGCCAGAGATGCCCTACAACACACACACACACACAAACACATAATTACTAGAGTCTGGGGTGGATAGACACACACAGAGTTTGTGTGTGTATGTGTGGAGTGAGTGAGTGAGTGAGTGAGTGAGTGTGTGTGTGTGTGTGTGTGTGTTGCTCACCAGACAGCTTCGAGCGTTGTTGAACAGAGTCGTCTGTTTATCGAGGATGCTGGAAAGAACAGAGTAATCTGCCGTTCCTATGGCGTTGAAATACGACCGGCAGTTTTCCTTCGCCACCTTCTCATAGCTGACGAACAAAGACACACCAACAAACAACCATGAATATGAATATGAATTACTGTCTAACGTGTTTGTCTGAAAGCACAGCGTAAAATTTCTCATGCATCTATTGTGATGATTTTAAATCCTTTTTATGTAAAGCACTTTGAATCACCATTGTGTATGAAATGTGTTTTAATAAATAAAATTGCCTTGTGTCACTGACCTGTAGTAAAGCAGCATTTCTGAAGGTAAATCTGAGAAGCTCAGTGAGGCCTCGTCTTTCACGTAGTTGTACATGCACATCAGCTGGAAAACAACAAGACGACAGTCACAAACCTGGCAAACACAGACGCGAGTAACGTCCAGGTCTGCGCTGAAGCATCATGGGTACCTGACTCTCCTTCAGCTGGACCTTCTGACGCCCAGCCCGGTGTCTGCAGGCTCTGACCAGCTGCTTGACCTTCACTTCACCCAGTGTCTGGACCGAAGAGCAGGTGAAACCCTGCAGCAGCGCCTCGGACAGCCTGCAGAGGGAGACACACACACACACACACACTCTCAAACGCCTGCTGTGTGAACCATGAGCTGATACTCTCTTCATATTTCTGAGTCACTTACTCCTCGGTGTCCGTACTGACACTGGCCACAGAGCCGAACAGCAGCACAGCCTACGAACCAACAATATGACATAAAATCAGCACAAACACACACGACAAAAGGCAGGAGGCATCTTTTACATGTTCCAATCCACCCAAAGAAAAGGACTCTTTATTCTGACCAACATTACGGTTTTAAAACTGCTTGACTCCTCCTCATTTAGGGTCATGAATATGCATGCAAAGTGTTTGGAATGGTTTTACCAAATTTGTGCCTACGATTGTTTTGTTTATTCATGCAATTTGCTCCCTAAAAAAATCAATAATTTCTCATATACATACTTTATATATTGTTTAGTCTCTGACAAGTTACAATAAGGTTTTTCTGTTTTTACGTGTTTCTTTTAGTGTTTAAATGAATTGATCTGAATAATGACTGTCTTCTTTACAGCAGAATTTAAATGAGATTCATGTCTAATGAAGTTTGCATCATTGATTCCGTTATTTTCCTGTTTATCACTGTAAAGCTGCTTTGAATCAATCTGTACTGTATGAAGCGCTGTTGCGTATAAAATCAATAAGGGTCAATTTGACACCATCGTAGGCACAAAATCTGATCACAGCAGGACCTCTGGGATATTTTACAAGGTTTTTCTTCTTCCATCATCATGAAAGCATGATGAAGAAAGCCACAGGAAATTAAATGAGACGGGAACAGAAGAAGCGAGACCATGCCGCACCTGCTCCTGCGTCCAGTGCTTGAGGTTGATCAGGGTTACATTGACAGACTCCTGAGGAACCAGCAACACCCGCGGGATGGAGCCGGCCAACACATCCGGGACATTCTCAATGACTTTAGTTTCATCAATGGACGCGATCTGGGGACAAAAGGACAGAGCGTCTGAGAGGCGGTTGAAGATGAAGAGATGAGCGTTACTCTGTTACAGGCGTCTGAGCGGCACCTTCATGACGTAAACGAGCTGCAGGATGACCGGAGCCGAGAGGATGTTGCTGATGAACGTGGGATTGTTGGATATGCCCAGGAGCTCTGAAGATGTAATGCTGGAGATGGTTTCCGACGGAACGCCCTTGACTAGCGTCCCGAGAGACAGCAGGGAAGAGCCGGTGTCGATCTGAAAAACATCCCGAAGGCTTTACTCAGAAACACAACAGTCACTTGTCCTTATCCTTATTTTAATTTTATTCTATTGTAAAGAAATATTAGACATCGTCAAAGTGATTATTGAACATACTTTCTGATTCTGATCACTAGTAGTGTGTAACCGGTCCTACTTGGGTCCCAGTGGGATTCGAACCGGGGTCTACGGTGTGGGAGGCGCTAACAAGGACGCTAAAGACCGCAGCCGCTATCGTCAGTCGCTAGCGCCTTGAGGCCAGAGGAGTGAGGTTTACACGCACAGCTCTTACTGGCCTACGTTACACTCACCCCACTAAACCTCACTCCCATCTGGGTCACGGCACCAAATGTAACCAGTCCCACTCGATCCGCTCTGAGCAGGATTCGAACTAGGGTCTCTGCCGTGGGAGGTGAATGCGCTAACAAGGCCACAGCCGCTATCATCAGTGTCTGGTGTGCCTCTTGAGGCCAGGGAAGTGAGGTCTACATGCACAGCTCTTACTAGCCTAAACAATCTGTATTATAAAAAGCACTATATAAAATGATGGTGTCTTGACTTGCCTACGTACGTTACACTCACCCCCGGGTCACGGCACCAAATGTAACCAGTCCGTCAGACACACCAGTTTGAATCCCGTTTGAAACTCGGGTCGAATACGACCAGTTACATGTGCAGTGCGCTGTTGTTTAGGTGCATTTGGCAAACTCTACCCTACAAAATGAGTGTTAATGAGACTCACTGAAAAGTTGGACTCAGTGAGAGTTTGTATGACTGCATTAGCTTGGCCTTGATTCCAGCCGTCGACGGCGCTGAGAGTCTTCAGCGCGCCCTTGATGACATCAGAGGAGGCGGATTTGATCTGCCCCTCCGTCAGGCCGACGCTCTGACTGCCGAGCAGCTGAATGGTGGAGGAGGAGATGGAGGGGAGATTGGCAGTGAGGGCAGCTGTGATCTGAACAGAGGATGATGGGAAATGTGTCAGTGCTGCAGGTCGAATGCATTAAACTGATCAAAGGATCCATCAACTAATTGATTGATCACCTCAGGGCTTTCGGTTCCATTGCAGAAGACCTTGATTTGTTGGATGAGCAACAAACTGTCTGATGATCCCAGAAGCTCAAACGCAAATGACGGGACTCCACACAGGATCTTCCCTAGAAGCCTGTATACACACACACACACACACACACACACACACACACACACACACACACACGTGTGAATATACAGTTGCTCTGCTTTAGTCGTGCTTGACGTCCGTGAGTCGCTGTGATACGTACCTGACGGGGTTGAAGGTCGGGTTCTGGTTGTACAGCTGTGTAATATAGTAGCTCACTACGCTGGACTGGATGGCGGTGCTGTTGAGCAGCTGAAGGTTCTCCGGGTTTTCTAAGAACACGCCGATCTACACAATAACAAGAGCGCTGTTACTGGAAACGCTTCTCTTGAAAGTGTAAACATGCATGTGTGTGTTAAGATGAATCGCTTGTTGTATTCCTCATTTGTAAGTCTCTTTGGATACAAGCATCTGCTAAATGCAATGTGTGTGTGTGTGTGTGTGTGTGTGTGTGTGTGTGTTACCTGGTTAGATGACACAAAGGAGTTGAGGTCAGACAGATTGACGTAGCTGATGAAGACGCCAATGTAGCTGACTAGCCAATTTGTGGAGTTCAGCTGAGGATCTGAAGCATTATAACACCGCGGAGAGCCACCTGCACACACACACACACAATTACCATTATAACATACACACACAGGGCCCTATTTTAACGATCTGAAACGCAAGTATCAAACGCGAAACGCAAGTAACTTTGTGGGCGGATCTCAGGTGCTGTTGCCATTATACCGGTGGGATAAATGACTCTTGCGCCCGACACAAATCTAAAATGTGTTGGTCTGAAGTCGCTTCATTACTCATAGGTGTGGTTTGGGCGTAACGTGAAATAAACCAATCAGAGCGTCATGTCACATTCCCTTTAAGAGCAGGCGCGCTTGTTCCATGGCGGATTGCTATTATAACGGCGGATTTGCCAGGAGCGGTTCACAGCCGAGGAGACCGACGTTCTCGTCAGGGCCGTAAAACACAGAGAAGTGACATTGGGGATGGAGAAACACACCCAGATTAGCTTCGGTTAAACAGGCGTATGATAATCTGGGTAAATGTGTAAGCTAGATTTATGCCTATTTTTTCACATCTTCATGGACACAACAATGATTTCCCTCGTGTGGAATATTTTTCCTTGTAATTATGAATAGTTTGCAAAAATGTAAACTGCTGCATCTGTGTGTAGATGAGAGAAGCAAAGTGTGTGTGCGTTGTGCACACGCTACATTATGGCCAAACATGCGCCCTTAAAATAGCATCTGAACGCGCCGCTGACTTTAGACGAGGTTTCTCCTGGTCTGTGGCGGAATAGTTTTCTGGAACTGCAAAATAGCACCAGGGAACGTTTGCGCCGGAACACGCCTCCTCTTTTCGCTGAACCGCCCCCTGGAGCGCAAGTTTATTCCCTAATTTACTGACGTGCGTCTGTGGAGGGAAAAGTGCAAAATAGGAATGATACATGTGTCGGTGTACAAAGTCAATTGCGCTGGGTGCAAGATAGGGCTACATACTCATATCCACACAACTCTACAGCTATGAAACATACGTATACCAAGCACATAATCGTACCGTTCGTGAGATACGCCTTTATGGAGCTGTAAACGTCCTCTGGGGTGAAATCAGTTTTGGAGAAGTTGTAGTTTCCAAGAACTGAAACACTAAACACACACACACACACACACACACAGACACACAGACACACAGACACACAGACACACAGACACACAGACACACAGACACACAGAGTTAGTATAAAGCGAGGCATTCATGTGGAGGTATTTTGTGATTTGTAACCCCGCAGACTTACAGTTTCCTGAACGGCAGGCAGGCGGCGCTGCTGAGTTGCGCTGGGCCGATGAACTGTGAGGTGAGCAGCGGCAGGTACCGAACGAGTCGAGACTCGAACCACTGGTCCACCTCAGACTGGACCTCCACCTTCAGAACCTGAGGCCACACGCAGGACAACACCTGCCGGGCCAAAGCCAGTGACCCCAGCGGCTCCTGCAGGACACGGACGCACATTCACACAAGGACTCAGTGTCTGGGTGATCTCACATGAAGCACACTTAAAATTATCCACATTAGGGCTGCAGGATTAATCGCAATTTCCGTGTAATCGCACTTAAACCAATTTGGCTTATCACAATTATGAAATCACAAAGGCTGTGATTATTAGTTATGTGCAGCTTGTCAGTGACGTACGGCTCAGTAAACGCGGCTCACTCTGAAAGCACTGTGAGTTCGAGTTGCTTATAACGTGCATTTGAAAAAGTAACACGCGTCAAACATCTTTCCAGACATGAGACGCATTTATGAACCTCTTGTCCAACAAAAGACGACATTTAATAACATGCTTTTACTCCAAACTCACTTCATGAGGACAGCTGAGCTCCCCCTTCTGGGAGATGATGAGCTTCTGACACAGAATAAGGCAGTCGTGTGTTTATTAGTCATGTTTAATCAAAGCGTTTCAATCTTCCGTTTATTCAGACACAGCGATACGGGTTTCCTCGAATGATGTGCGTTTATCCTACTTCTCCAGCAGGGCATATTTTGCGCGTGTGTGTGTGTGAGACGCCCTCTGGTGTTCAGAGGGGTATGTGGTGTATTTGTGTGTGTGTGTGTGTGTGTGTATGTGTGTGAGATGCCCTCTGGTGTTCAGAGGGATATGTGATGTATGTGTCTGTGTCTATGTGTGTGTGTGTGTGTGTGTGTGAGACGGCCTCTGGAGTTCAGAGGGATATGTGGAGTATGTGTGTGTGTGTGTGTTTGTGTATGTGTGTGTGTGAGATGCCCTCTGGTGTTCAGAGGGATATGTGGAGTATGTGTGTGTGTGTGTGTGTGTGTGTGTGTGTGTGTGTGTGTGTGTGTGTGTATGAGATGCCCTCTGGTGTTCAGAGGGATATGTGGTGTGTGTGTGTGTGTGTGTGTGTGTGTGTGTGTGTGTGTGTGTGTGTGTGTGTGTGTGTGTGTGTGTGTGTATGAGATACCCTCTGGTGTTCAGATAGAGCATTTGCTACCGATCAGCCGAGCTTCACTGAGAAGCTGCGCATAAAACAATCACAGCCTTTGCCAAATCGTGTGCGGTTTCATTGCGATTACTTGTGCAGCGCTAATCCACAGGGAATAATCCACAGGGAATAATCCACAGGGAATAATCCACAGGGACAGGGGCGGACTGGGACCAAAAAGTGGCCCTGGACTTTCTGGCCCACAGCAGCCCACCACATCCCACATCATAATATGGCACATTAATGTGCAGAATAATTTTTAACACCACTTATAGCATAAAAATATAACACAATACAAAAATAAATGTTTAAATAGCATTTATTTTTGTATTGTATTTTGACCCAACATATATTAGGTCATATTTGTAAAACAAAGGGAAACAAACAGAAGAACATTAAGACACACAACATTATTAATATAAAACTATCAAGACAGAATATCAGCTAGTCAGGGGGAGCTAGAGCCGTCAGAGCCTGCTGAACTGCTACTCTTCGTGCCAAATGTTATGTTAATTTGAAGCATTTCACAGCATCTACCTCTAATGTCTTTTTTAACGCGTAACTTTTCAGCTCCACCTTTCCTTTCTTCCCCTTTTCATCCATGGACAATTATAATAATTATATATGCCTGGAACACACCAAGAGGAACTCTGATTGGCTGTTCAGCTTAGTGAACGAGTCAGTGCATGAGAATAATAGCAAACAGCGAGCAAAGAAGTCGATACTGTAGGCTACAGACATCTGTTTTAATGTCACGTCATCTTACCTGAGTGTTCCTTGGCGAATATTTCAATATATTAACATGAGCGGAGTGGAATAAAGAAAGTGTTGAGCAGGATTGATATTCAAAACGGTAAGCACGCACTGCTTCGTTTACGGTTTGTGTATCTGCAGCGTCGGTTTCTCTTTTTGAATGATGAATAGATTAATATATCTGCAGAAATAGACAGTTGTCTCATTTACATGCAGGCGCAGAACGCGCATTTATAGCTGACAGTCGGCTGTAGTTCTCACGGTGTGTGAAAAAGTGCAGCTTTTTTCCCATGACGCGAGGCGACAACACAGGCGGCTTTCATCAGCGCTAGTTCATCGGCGTCGGCTTGGTGTGTTCCTGCCAGTGTTGCCAGATTGGAAATGTCCAAGTATCGTACCAGAAGCTCAAAATTATCGTATTTGGAAAAAAAATATCGTACACGAGTCAACGACATGAAAATGACAGACATCCCAACCTGCACAAAGTCATTTCTGGGAAAGTCATT
>NC_139964.1:708452-815952 GCF_963993115.1 Abramis brama | reverse complement strand
ATTAAGCAGTTTATAAAAAAAAAATTATAAAAAAAATCTTTCTTTTTTTTTAAATACTGGAGCAAGCCAAAAAAGTTACTCACACTGGAGAAATTTTCATTCAGGGACTTCAGTTCCTCCAAGCTAGCGTAGCTGGAGAAATTGCCAATGTTCTTCTCAAGCCAGTCAGCACTGCTCGTAGTTTTGGAAAGACAGGCAGGATCTGGATTGAACACAGAGTAATGGGGGAATTCATCAGAGCACCACTGACTTGTGAGCAAGCTGAAATAACTGTGACAAGCTGAGACGTTGACGGACGCTCAGGGAACTACAGCGCGAGAGATGACAACTCGAGGCAGTGATAGCACTAAAAAGTACCTTTTAGGTCGTCTCTCGACAAGAAGCGTCGGACGAATTGAGTGAAGACGGCCCGTTTCTGCTCCTCCGCCATGAGGGATGCCTGACGACCGAGAGCTTGCACCCTGAATCAGGAAAGATCAGCGGACGTTACGGATTGCCAGACTTCATTCCACTAAACACCACTTGAGGATTTACACAGCACTGAGCATACTTACACAACTTGGTAGGTGTCGCAACTGAAGTTCTTGGAGCTAAGGCAGGACAGAAAGTCCCGAGAGACTGCTGACAAAAATGGTCTCAGCCTGTCCTGGAACCAGGCGGCAACGAAGCTGGCATCCGTCAGCTGTGCGGCGCTGAAGTTGTTGACTTTCACCTCTCCAATGGCATCGAGAACATGGGACTGAGGCTGACCGTTTGTTAGGGTCTGTAAAAATAATGGGGCATGTCAGTTCAGCGCTCTGAGGCAGCACTCCATTTTCTGTCCCAGAAAAAGCAGGGGTGTCGCCTACCTTGTTGGAGAACTTTGACAGAGCATCCTCCAGAACTCCTGCGACTTTCTGGAAGAAAAGCTTCCACGTCTCTGTGCTGACGCTCGTGCCGCTTGGCGCCTTGCAAGTCAGCAGCGTGAAGATGTCATCAGAGGACAGAGATGATGCAACCTTGAAAGAGGTGGACAGATTTAGGCAGTCAGAGACACAGGACACTTTGCAAAGACAAGCACTCAGGTGCACAGCTCATGGAGGACTTACCGAAGAGCAGGCATAATCAGAGATGTTGAAGCCGCACAGCCCAGCCGAGGAATTTGCAAACGGACGCTGGGCCTCAAGTTGACCACTGCAAGGCACAAAAGCACCATTCCCATTTACAACACTTTCTGAAGCCTACCTCTGCTTTCAGTAGACACCAAATCAATACTCACCGGTTGACATCTTGACACAGCCTGTTTTCTGTAAAGGAAGAACAAAAAACAAAAGATCAGATGGAGAACTTTCCAGCTATCTTATGAGTTTGCTGCAAAATGACTCAATTCTATCAATCGCAAACTGCCGTTGTGTGTTCTGACTTACCATCCACTAGTGTTTCATTGCACTATTGCGAGAGAAGATGAAGCAGAGAGAAAAGAGAAAACAATTATGAACAGCTTCTCTTGGACTATAACTCAACTCATAAGCCACCTAAAACAATGAAGTACTTACGAAACCGACGGGGCGAGGAGGCGTACAGTCTGAAGACAAGCCAAGAAAAAAGAGATTTCGGTCAATAGGAGGCCGCTGGCATTTATGGCTTACATTCACATGCATTTTGTCAGAATTCTTTTGTTTTACTCTGGTCATGCCATACCTTCTGGTGGTGACTGTAGAAGTTTGTCTACACTGGACTTGAGCTCCACTTTAAGTTCGGATGGGAGAACTGCCAAAGCCGTCTCCAGGCCTTTCAATCTAAAGAAACATACAAAATGCAGATTTTCAAAGCTTATTTCTACAGACTGCAAAAAAACTTAAAACCAAAGGTGCCAGGTTTCTCACATTGCACTGTAAGAGCCACACGTGAGGTTGGTGGGGATCACCACCAGAACTGAAGGACGGAAGCTGGCCAGCAGGACCACGAGATTGATTTGGAACCACAGCTCGTAGTCACTCGTTTGGAAGAGGGGGAATTTGGGAGCCAGAGCAGTCAAAGTCAGGTTCAGCATTGTGTCTCGGACGTCCCCGTTTGTGATGTAGGTTATGTTTCCCTGGGGGAGGGAGGGAAACAGAGCCTTCTTGTTCAAGAGCAGCACAATCGTGGTCTAGGCCAATCAGGATAACCAGGTTGATCAAAAAACAAAAACAAAAAAAAACAAAACTCACCTCCTTGCTGACCTCCACAAATTTTTCAAAGAATTTCTCAAGCTGATTCTCATCCGGGGATTTTAGGATGCTGTTCAACACCTCCTTCACCACGGTCACATTTTCAAGAGCAGCGGTGGACGGATCCAACAGCAGCTCGGCTTTCTGATCAGGTGACAGGGTTTGCAGAGCTGCCATCTAAGGTGAACAAAACACCAAGGAAATAGCAGGAATGATTGTCAGCGCTCTGCTTTCTGCCCAACACTAAGCACTAGTACCGGTGCCAATCAAAAGGCTCTCTTAAAGCTGTGTGACAACAGAAAACATAAGAGAAGGTAGGTATTTTACCCCGCTGACGTTCAACTCCTTAAGGTCAGAGTAATTGGCCACTGTGGTGAATGGGCCCAGGTTGGCCTTAAGCCAATCAGCATCGCTGGAAATGTTCTGTCTGCAACCTGTTTTTAAAGATAGGGGTGGAGGAAGATCAGTCTGCATCCCTGCACTGTTATGAAGTTGACGCACACAACTACGGTGAGCTGTCAGCTGAATATAAAAACCCCACTGCAACGCACTCAATTCTGGCAATAGAGGGATGCCGCAAAAGCATGCTCTGGGAAGGCCTACCTGGAATGCTAAATTGGCTGGCAAATTTCTTCAGGTGCTCCACCAGAACTTTGGTTATCTCCTGCGTCCTGATGAGTGTCATTTTGGGGAACACAGATCCCAGTCCTTCAACGCTGCAACAGAAAGCCACAGAGGGTCATTATGTGGACGTATTGGTACAGATCTACAAACTTCCTGTCTCCAAATTCAGGCACTCACATCACATGGTAGTTGGTGCAGCTGATGTTAGCTGTGACTGTAACCAGCATTTCTGCGGTGAAACTGGGGAGGATAGGGATGAGCTTCACAGTGAACCACGTAACCCAGACAGAGGCCTCAAATTCCTGGATCTTCGATCTGATGATTATGAAGGTTCGGTTCATCATCACGTCTCTCACAGCAGGGATGATAACGGGATTCTGCAAAAACACAAAACCAGGATTGTGAACGCCACTGCAAGAGAGCCCCGTACTTTGGGCTATTCTCCACGGCATCAATGCCATCTTCTGTCAGACACTTTGTCTTATTGACTTGCCTCAGGAGCTGCGCTCAGCACCGTCAGAAACTCCTCTACGTTCTCGAAACCGTCGCCTTCCTCCAGTCGGTCGAACACAGCGCTGATCTGATTGGTGTTGTTCAGTACTCCAGAGGTCAGTGTGAGTTCAGCTACTTGGGTAGGGGTCAGCAGTGCCAATGATTCAAACTAAAGCACATCATAGACACAGATTAAGCAGTTTATAAAAAAAAAATAATAAAAAAAAATCTTTCTTTTTTTTTAAATACTGGAGCAAGCCAAAAAAGTTACTCACACTGGAGAAATTTTCATTCAGGGACTTCAGTTCCTCCAAGCTAGCGTAGCTGGAGAAATTGCCAATGTTCTTCTCAAGCCAGTCAGCACTGCTCGTAGTTTTGGAAAGACAGGCAGGATCTGGATTGAACACAGAGTAATGGGGGAATTCATCAGAGCACCACTGACTTGTGAGCAAGCTGAAATAACTGTGACAAGCTGAGACGTTGACGGACGCTCAGGGAACTACAGCGCGAGAGATGACAACTCGAGGCAGTGATAGCACTAAAAAGTACCTTTTAGGTCGTCTCTCGACAAGAAGCGTCGGACGAATTGAGTGAAGACGGCCCGTTTCTGCTCCTCCGCCATGAGGGATGCCTGACGACCGAGAGCTTGCACCCTGAATCAGGAAAGATCAGCGGACGTTACGGATTGCCAGACTTCACTCCACTAAACACCACTTGAGGATTTACACAGCACTGAGCATACTTACACAACTTGGTAGGTGTCGCAACTGAAGTTCTTGGAGCTAAGGCAGGACAGAAAGTCCCGAGAGACTGCTGACAAAAATGGTCTCAGCCTGTCCTGGAACCAGGCGGCAACGAAGCTGGCATCCGTCAGCTGTGCGGCGCTGAAGTTGTTGACTTTCACCTCTCCAATGGCATCGAGAACATGGGACTGAGGCTGACCGTTTGTTAGGGTCTGTAAAAATAATGGGGCATGTCAGTTCAGCGCTCTGAGGCAGCACTCCATTTTCTGTCCCAGAAAAAGCAGGGGTGTCGCCTACCTTGTTGGAGAACTTTGACAGAGCATCCTCCAGAACTCCTGCGACTTTCTGGAAGAAAAGCTTCCACGTCTCTGTGCTGACGCTCGTGCCGCTTGGCGCCTTGCAAGTCAGCAGCGTGAAGATGTCATCAGAGGACAGAGATGATGCAACCTTGAAAGAGGTGGACAGATTTAGGCAGTCAGAGACACAGGACACTTTGCAAAGACAAGCACTCAGGTGCACAGCTCATGGAGGACTTACCGAAGAGCAGGCAAAATCAGAGATGTTGAAGCCGCACAGCCCAGCCGAGGAATTTGCAAACGGACGCTGGGCCTCAAGTTGACCACTGCAAGGCACAAAAAGCACCATTCCCATTTACAACACTTTCTGAAGCCTACCTCTGCTTTCAGTAGACACCAAATCAATACTCACCGGTTGACATCTTGACACAGCCTGTTTTCTGTAAAGGAAGAACAAAAAACAAAAGATCAGATGGAGAACTTTCCAGCTATCTTATGAGTTTGCTGCAAAATGACTCAATTCTATCAATCGCAAACTGCCGTTGTGTGTTCTGACTTACCATCCACTAGTGTTTCATTGCACTATTGCGAGAGAAGATGAAGCAGAGAGAAAAGAGAAAACAATTATGAACAGCTTCTCTTGGGCTATAACTCAACTCATAAGCCACCTAAAACAATGAAGTACTTACGAAACCGACGGGGCGAGGAGGCGTACAGTCTGAAGACAAGCCAAGAAAAAAGAGATTTCGGTCAATAGGAGGCCGCTGGCATTTATGGCTTACATTCACATGCATTTTGTCAGAATTCTTTTGTTTTACTCTGGTCATGCCATACCTTCTGGTGGTGACTGTAGAAGTTTGTCTACACTGGACTTGAGCTCCACTTTAAGTTCGGATGGGAGAACTGCCAAAGCCGTCTCCAGGCCTTTCAATCTAAAGAAACATACAAAATGCAGATTTTCAAAGCTTATTTCTACAGACTGCAAAAAAACTTAAAACCAAAGGTGCCAGGTTTCTCACATTGCACTGTAAGAGCCACACGTGAGGTTGGTGGGGATCACCACCAGAACTGAAGGACGGAAGCTGGCCAGCAGGACCACGAGATTGATTTGGAACCACAGCTCGTAGTCACTCGTTTGGAAGAGGGGGAATTTGGGAGCCAGAGCAGTCAAAGTCAGGTTCAGCATTGTGTCTCGGACGTCCCCGTTTGTGATGTAGGTTATGTTTCCCTGGGGGAGGGAGGGAAACAGAGCCTTCTTGTTCAAGAGCAGCACAATCGTGGTCTAGGCCAATCAGGATAACCAGGTTGATCAAAAAACAAAAACAAAAAAAACAAACTCACCTCCTTGCTGACCTCCACAAATTTTTCAAAGAATTTCTCAAGCTGATTCTCATCCGGGGATTTTAGGATGCTGTTCAACACCTCCTTCACCACGGTCACATTTTCAAGAGCAGCGGTGGACGGATCCAACAGCAGCTCGGCTTTCTGATCAGGTGACAGGGTTTGCAGAGCTGCCATCTAAGGTGAACAAAACACCAAGGAAATAGCAGGAATGATTGTCAGCGCTCTGCTTTCTGCCCAACACTAAGCACTAGTACCGGTGCCAATCAAAAGGCTCTCTTAAAGCTGTGTGACAACAGAAAACATAAGAGAAGGTAGGTATTTTACCCCGCTGACGTTCAACTCCTTAAGGTCAGAGTAATTGGCCACTGTGGTGAATGGGCCCAGGTTGGCCTTAAGCCAATCAGCATCGCTGGAAATGTTCTGTCTGCAACCTGTTTTTAAAGATAGGGGTGGAGGAAGATCAGTCTGCATCCCTGCACTGTTATGAAGTTGACGCACACAACTACGGTGAGCTGTCAGCTGAATATAAAAACCCCACTGCAACGCACTCAATTCTGGCAATAGAGGGATGCCGCAAAAGCATGCTCTGGGAAGGCCTACCTGGAATGCTAAATTGGCTGGCAAATTTCTTCAGGTGCTCCACCAGAACTTTGGTTATCTCCTGCGTCCTGATGAGTGTCATTTTGGGGAACACAGATCCCAGTCCTTCAACGCTGCAACAGAAAGCCACAGAGGGTCATTATGTGGACGTATTGGTACAGATCTACAAACTTCCTGTCTCCAAATTCAGGCACTCACATCACATGGTAGTTGGTGCAGCTGATGTTAGCTGTGACTGTAACCAGCATTTCTGCGGTGAAACTGGGGAGGATAGGGATGAGCTTCACAGTGAACCACGTAACCCAGACAGAGGCCTCAAATTCCTGGATCTTCGATCTGATGATTATGAAGGTTCGGTTCATCATCACGTCTCTCACAGCAGGGATGATAACGGGATTCTGCAAAAACACAAAACCAGGATTGTGAACGCCACTGCAAGAGAGCCCCGTACTTTGGGCTATTCTCCACGGCATCAATGCCATCTTCTGTCAGACACTTTGTCTTATTGACTTGCCTCAGGAGCTGCGCTCAGCACCGTCAGAAACTCCTCTACGTTCTCGAAACCGTCGCCTTCCTCCAGTCGGTCGAACACAGCGCTGATCTGATTGGTGTTGTTCAGTACTCCAGAGGTCAGTGTGAGTTCAGCTACTTGGGTAGGGGTCAGCAGTGCCAATGATTCAAACTAAAGCACATCATAGACACAGATTAAGCAGTTTATAAAAAAAAAATAATAAAAAAAAATCTTTCTTTTTTTTTAAATACTGGAGCAAGCCAAAAAAGTTACTCACACTGGAGAAATTTTCATTCAGGGACTTCAGTTCCTCCAAGCTAGCGTAGCTGGAGAAATTGCCAATGTTCTTCTCAAGCCAGTCAGCACTGCTCGTAGTTTTGGAAAGACAGGCAGGATCTGGATTGAACACAGAGTAATGGGGGAATTCATCAGAGCACCACTGACTTGTGAGCAAGCTGAAATAACTGTGACAAGCTGAGACGTTGACGGACGCTCAGGGAACTACAGCGCGAGAGATGACAACTCGAGGCAGTGATAGCACTAAAAAGTACCTTTTAGGTCGTCTCTCGACAAGAAGCGTCGGACGAATTGAGTGAAGACGGCCCGTTTCTGCTCCTCCGCCATGAGGGATGCCTGACGACCGAGAGCTTGCACCCTGAATCAGGAAAGATCAGCGGACGTTACGGATTGCCAGACTTCACTCCACTAAACACCACTTGAGGATTTACACAGCACTGAGCATACTTACACAACTTGGTAGGTGTCGCAACTGAAGTTCTTGGAGCTAAGGCAGGACAGAAAGTCCCGAGAGACTGCTGACAAAAATGGTCTCAGCCTGTCCTGGAACCAGGCGGCAACGAAGCTGGCATCCGTCAGCTGTGCGGCGCTGAAGTTGTTGACTTTCACCTCTCCAATGGCATCGAGAACATGGGACTGAGGCTGACCGTTTGTTAGGGTCTGTAAAAATAATGGGGCATGTCAGTTCAGCGCTCTGAGGCAGCACTCCATTTTCTGTCCCAGAAAAAGCAGGGGTGTCGCCTACCTTGTTGGAGAACTTTGACAGAGCATCCTCCAGAACTCCTGCGACTTTCTGGAAGAAAAGCTTCCACGTCTCTGTGCTGACGCTCGTGCCGCTTGGCGCCTTGCAAGTCAGCAGCGTGAAGATGTCATCAGAGGACAGAGATGATGCAACCTTGAAAGAGGTGGACAGATTTAGGCAGTCAGAGACACAGGACACTTTGCAAAGACAAGCACTCAGGTGCACAGCTCATGGAGGACTTACCGAAGAGCAGGCATAATCAGAGATGTTGAAGCCGCACAGCCCAGCCGAGGAATTTGCAAACGGACGCTGGGCCTCAAGTTGACCACTGCAAGGCACAAAAAGCACCATTCCCATTTACAACACTTTCTGAAGCCTACCTCTGCTTTCAGTAGACACCAAATCAATACTCACCGGTTGACATCTTGACACAGCCTGTTTTCTGTAAAGGAAGAACAAAAAACAAAAGATCAGATGGAGAACTTTCCAGCTATCTTATGAGTTTGCTGCAAAATGACTCAATTCTATCAATCGCAAACTGCCGTTGTGTGTTCTGACTTACCATCCACTAGTGTTTCATTGCACTATTGCGAGAGAAGATGAAGCAGAGAGAAAAGAGAAAACAATTATGAACAGCTTCTCTTGGGCTATAACTCAACTCATAAGCCACCTAAAACAATGAAGTACTTACGAAACCGACGGGGCGAGGAGGCGTACAGTCTGAAGACAAGCCAAGAAAAAAGAGATTTCGGTCAATAGGAGGCCGCTGGCATTTATGGCTTACATTCACATGCATTTTGTCAGAATTCTTTTGTTTTACTCTGGTCATGCCATACCTTCTGGTGGTGACTGTAGAAGTTTGTCTACACTGGACTTGAGCTCCACTTTAAGTTCGGATGGGAGAACTGCCAAAGCCGTCTCCAGGCCTTTCAATCTAAAGAAACATACAAAATGCAGATTTTCAAAGCTTATTTCTACAGACTGCAAAAAAACTTAAAACCAAAGGTGCCAGGTTTCTCACATTGCACTGTAAGAGCCACACGTGAGGTTGGTGGGGATCACCACCAGAACTGAAGGACGGAAGCTGGCCAGCAGGACCACGAGATTGATTTGGAACCACAGCTCGTAGTCACTCGTTTGGAAGAGGGGGAATTTGGGAGCCAGAGCAGTCAAAGTCAGGTTCAGCATTGTGTCTCGGACGTCCCCGTTTGTGATGTAGGTTATGTTTCCCTGGGGGAGGGAGGGAAACAGAGCCTTCTTGTTCAAGAGCAGCACAATCGTGGTCTAGGCCAATCAGGATAACCAGGTTGATCAAAAAACAAAAACAAAAAAAACAAACTCACCTCCTTGCTGACCTCCACAAATTTTTCAAAGAATTTCTCAAGCTGATTCTCATCCGGGGATTTTAGGATGCTGTTCAACACCTCCTTCACCACGGTCACATTTTCAAGAGCAGCGGTGGACGGATCCAACAGCAGCTCGGCTTTCTGATCAGGTGACAGGGTTTGCAGAGCTGCCATCTAAGGTGAACAAAACACCAAGGAAATAGCAGGAATGATTGTCAGCGCTCTGCTTTCTGCCCAACACTAAGCACTAGTACCGGTGCCAATCAAAAGGCTCTCTTAAAGCTGTGTGACAACAGAAAACATAAGAGAAGGTAGGTATTTTACCCCGCTGACGTTCAACTCCTTAAGGTCAGAGTAATTGGCCACTGTGGTGAATGGGCCCAGGTTGGCCTTAAGCCAATCAGCATCGCTGGAAATGTTCTGTCTGCAACCTGTTTTTAAAGATAGGGGTGGAGGAAGATCAGTCTGCATCCCTGCACTGTTATGAAGTTGACGCACACAACTACGGTGAGCTGTCAGCTGAATATAAAAACCCCACTGCAACGCACTCAATTCTGGCAATAGAGGGAAGCCGCAAAAGCATGCTCTGGGAAGGCCTACCTGGAATGCTAAATTGGCTGGCAAATTTCTTCAGGTGCTCCACCAGAACTTTGGTTATCTCCTGCGTCCTGATGAGTGTCATTTTGGGGAACACAGATCCCAGTCCTTCAACGCTGCAACAGAAAGCCACAGAGGGTCATTATGTGGACGTATTGGTACAGATCTACAAACTTCCTGTCTCCAAATTCAGGCACTCACATCACATGGTAGTTGGTGCAGCTGATGTTAGCTGTGACTGTAACCAGCATTTCTGCGGTGAAACTGGGGAGGATAGGGATGAGCTTCACAGTGAACCACGTAACCCAGACAGAGGCCTCAAATTCCTGGATCTTCGATCTGATGATTATGAAGGTTCGGTTCATCATCACGTCTCTCACAGCAGGGATGATAACGGGATTCTGCAAAAACACAAAACCAGGATTGTGAACGCCACTGCAAGAGAGCCCCGTACTTTGGGCTATTCTCCACGGCATCAATGCCATCTTCTGTCAGACACTTTGTCTTATTGACTTGCCTCAGGAGCTGCGCTCAGCACCGTCAGAAACTCCTCTACGTTCTCGAAACCGTCGCCTTCCTCCAGTCGGTCGAACACAGCGCTGATCTGATTGGTGTTGTTCAGTACTCCAGAGGTCAGTGTGAGTTCAGCTACTTGGGTAGGGGTCAGCAGTGCCAATGATTCAAACTAAAGCACATCATAGACACAGATTAAGCAGTTTATAAAAAAAAAATAATAAAAAAAATCTTTCTTTTTTTTTAAATACTGGAGCAAGCCAAAAAAGTTACTCACACTGGAGAAATTTTCATTCAGGGACTTCAGTTCCTCCAAGCTAGCGTAGCTGGAGAAATTGCCAATGTTCTTCTCAAGCCAGTCAGCACTGCTCGTAGTTTTGGAAAGACAGGCAGGATCTGGATTGAACACAGAGTAATGGGGGAATTCATCAGAGCACCACTGACTTGTGAGCAAGCTGAAATAACTGTGACAAGCTGAGACGTTGACGGACGCTCAGGGAACTACAGCGCGAGAGATGACAACTCGAGGCAGTGATAGCACTAAAAAGTACCTTTTAGGTCGTCTCTCGACAAGAAGCGTCGGACGAATTGAGTGAAGACGGCCCGTTTCTGCTCCTCCGCCATGAGGGATGCCTGACGACCGAGAGCTTGCACCCTGAATCAGGAAAGATCAGCGGACGTTACGGATTGCCAGACTTCACTCCACTAAACACCACTTGAGGATTTACACAGCACTGAGCATACTTACACAACTTGGTAGGTGTCGCAACTGAAGTTCTTGGAGCTAAGGCAGGACAGAAAGTCCCGAGAGACTGCTGACAAAAATGGTCTCAGCCTGTCCTGGAACCAGGCGGCAACGAAGCTGGCATCCGTCAGCTGTGCGGCGCTGAAGTTGTTGACTTTCACCTCTCCAATGGCATCGAGAACATGGGACTGAGGCTGACCGTTTGTTAGGGTCTGTAAAAATAATGGGGCATGTCAGTTCAGCGCTCTGAGGCAGCACTCCATTTTCTGTCCCAGAAAAAGCAGGGGTGTCGCCTACCTTGTTGGAGAACTTTGACAGAGCATCCTCCAGAACTCCTGTGACTTTCTGGAAGAAAAGCTTCCACGTCTCTGTGCTGACGCTCGTGCCGCTTGGCGCCTTGCAAGTCAGCAGCGTGAAGATGTCATCAGAGGACAGAGATGATGCAACCTTGAAAGAGGTGGACAGATTTAGGCAGTCAGAGACACAGGACACTTTGCAAAGACAAGCACTCAGGTGCACAGCTCATGGAGGACTTACCGAAGAGCAGGCATAATCAGAGATGTTGAAGCCGCACAGCCCAGCCGAGGAATTTGCAAACGGACGCTGGGCCTCAAGTTGACCACTGCAAGGCACAAAAAGCACCATTCCCATTTACAACACTTTCTGAAGCCTACCTCTGCTTTCAGTAGACACCAAATCAATACTCACCGGTTGACATCTTGACACAGCCTGTTTTCTGTAAAGGAAGAACAAAAAACAAAAGATCAGATGGAGAACTTTCCAGCTATCTTATGAGTTTGCTGCAAAATGACTCAATTCTATCAATCGCAAACTGCCGTTGTGTGTTCTGACTTACCATCCACTAGTGTTTCATTGCACTATTGCGAGAGAAGATGAAGCAGAGAGAAAAGAGAAAACAATTATGAACAGCTTCTCTTGGGCTATAACTCAACTCATAAGCCACCTAAAACAATGAAGTACTTACGAAACCGACGGGGCGAGGAGGCGTACAGTCTGAAGACAAGCCAAGAAAAAAGAGATTTCGGTCAATAGGAGGCCGCTGGCATTTATGGCTTACATTCACATGCATTTTGTCAGAATTCTTTTGTTTTACTCTGGTCATGCCATACCTTCTGGTGGTGACTGTAGAAGTTTGTCTACACTGGACTTGAGCTCCACTTTAAGTTCGGATGGGAGAACTGCCAAAGCCGTCTCCAGGCCTTTCAATCTAAAGAAACATACAAAATGCAGATTTTCAAAGCTTATTTCTACAGACTGCAAAAAAACTTAAAACCAAAGGTGCCAGGTTTCTCACATTGCACTGTAAGAGCCACACGTGAGGTTGGTGGGGATCACCACCAGAACTGAAGGACGGAAGCTGGCCAGCAGGACCACGAGATTGATTTGGAACCACAGCTCGTAGTCACTCGTTTGGAAGAGGGGGAATTTGGGAGCCAGAGCAGTCAAAGTCAGGTTCAGCATTGTGTCTCGGACGTCCCCGTTTGTGATGTAGGTTATGTTTCCCTGGGGGAGGGAGGGAAACAGAGCCTTCTTGTTCAAGAGCAGCACAATCGTGGTCTAGGCCAATCAGGATAACCAGGTTGATCAAAAAACAAAAACAAAAAAAACAAACTCACCTCCTTGCTGACCTCCACAAATTTTTCAAAGAATTTCTCAAGCTGATTCTCATCCGGGGATTTTAGGATGCTGTTCAACACCTCCTTCACCACGGTCACATTTTCAAGAGCAGCGGTGGACGGATCCAACAGCAGCTCGGCTTTCTGATCAGGTGACAGGGTTTGCAGAGCTGCCATCTAAGGTGAACAAAACACCAAGGAAATAGCAGGAATGATTGTCAGCGCTCTGCTTTCTGCCCAACACTAAGCACTAGTACCGGTGCCAATCAAAAGGCTCTCTTAAAGCTGTGTGACAACAGAAAACATAAGAGAAGGTAGGTATTTTACCCCGCTGACGTTCAACTCCTTAAGGTCAGAGTAATTGGCCACTGTGGTGAATGGGCCCAGGTTGGCCTTAAGCCAATCAGCATCGCTGGAAATGTTCTGTCTGCAACCTGTTTTTAAAGATAGGGGTGGAGGAAGATCAGTCTGCATCCCTGCACTGTTATGAAGTTGACGCACACAACTACGGTGAGCTGTCAGCTGAATATAAAAACCCCACTGCAACGCACTCAATTCTGGCAATAGAGGGATGCCGCAAAAGCATGCTCTGGGAAGGCCTACCTGGAATGCTAAATTGGGTGGCAAATTTCTTCAGGTGCTCCACCAGAACTTTGGTTATCTCCTGCGTCCTGATGAGTGTCATTTTGGGGAACACAGATCCCAGTCCTTCAACGCTGCAACAGAAAGCCACAGAGGGTCATTATGTGGACGTATTGGTACAGATCTACAAACTTCCTGTCTCCAAATTCAGGCACTCACATCACATGGTAGTTGGTGCAGCTGATGTTAGCTGTGACTGTAACCAGCATTTCTGCGGTGAAACTGGGGAGGATAGGGATGAGCTTCACAGTGAACCACGTAACCCAGACAGAGGCCTCAAATTCCTGGATCTTCGATCTGATGATTATGAAGGTTCGGTTCATCATCACGTCTCTCACAGCAGGGATGATAACGGGATTCTGCAAAAACACAAAACCAGGATTGTGAACGCCACTGCAAGAGAGCCCCGTACTTTGGGCTATTCTCCACGGCATCAATGCCATCTTCTGTCAGACACTTTGTCTTATTGACTTGCCTCAGGAGCTGCGCTCAGCACCGTCAGAAACTCCTCTACGTTCTCGAAACCGTCGCCTTCCTCCAGTCGGTCGAACACAGCGCTGATCTGATTGGTGTTGTTCAGTACTCCAGAGGTCAGTGTGAGTTCAGCTACTTGGGTAGGGGTCAGCAGTGCCAATGATTCAAACTAAAGCACATCATAGACACAGATTAAGCAGTTTATAAAAAAAAAATAATAAAAAAAATCTTTCTTTTTTTTTAAATACTGGAGCAAGCCAAAAAAGTTACTCACACTGGAGACATTTTCATTCAGGGACTTCAGTTCCTCCAAGCTAGCGTAGCTGGAGAAATTGCCAATGTTCTTCTCAAGCCAGTCAGCACTGCTCGTAGTTTTGGAAAGACAGGCAGGATCTGGATTGAACACAGAGTAATGGGGGAATTCATCAGAGCACCACTGACTTGTGAGCAAGCTGAAATAACTGTGACAAGCTGAGACGTTGACGGACGCTCAGGGAACTACAGCGCGAGAGATGACAACTCGAGGCAGTGATAGCACTAAAAAGTACCTTTTAGGTCGTCTCTCGACAAGAAGCGTCGGACGAATTGAGTGAAGACGGCCCGTTTCTGCTCCTCCGCCATGAGGGATGCCTGACGACCGAGAGCTTGCACCCTGAATCAGGAAAGATCAGCGGACGTTACGGATTGCCAGACTTCACTCCACTAAACACCACTTGAGGATTTACACAGCACTGAGCATACTTACACAACTTGGTAGGTGTCGCAACTGAAGTTCTTGGAGCTAAGGCAGGACAGAAAGTCCCGAGAGACTGCTGACAAAAATGGTCTCAGCCTGTCCTGGAACCAGGCGGCAACGAAGCTGGCATCCGTCAGCTGTGCGGCGCTGAAGTTGTTGACTTTCACCTCTCCAATGGCATCGAGAACATGGGACTGAGGCTGACCGTTTGTTAGGGTCTGTAAAAATAATGGGGCATGTCAGTTCAGCGCTCTGAGGCAGCACTCCATTTTCTGTCCCAGAAAAAGCAGGGGTGTCGCCTACCTTGTTGGAGAACTTTGACAGAGCATCCTCCAGAACTCCTGCGACTTTCTGGAAGAAAAGCTTCCACGTCTCTGTGCTGACGCTCGTGCCGCTTGGCGCCTTGCAAGTCAGCAGCGTGAAGATGTCATCAGAGGACAGAGATGATGCAACCTTGAAAGAGGTGGACAGATTTAGGCAGTCAGAGACACAGGACACTTTGCAAAGACAAGCACTCAGGTGCACAGCTCATGGAGGACTTACCGAAGAGCAGGCATAATCAGAGATGTTGAAGCCGCACAGCCCAGCCGAGGAATTTGCAAACGGACGCTGGGCCTCAAGTTGACCACTGCAAGGCACAAAAGCACAATTCCCATTTACAACACTTTCTGAAGCCTACCTCTGCTTTCAGTAGACACCAAATCAATACTCACCGGTTGACATCTTGACACAGCCTGTTTTCTGTAAAGGAAGAACAAAAAACAAAAGATCAGATGGAGAACTTTCCAGCTATCTTATGAGTTTGCTGCAAAATGACTCAATTCTATCAATCGCAAACTGCCGTTGTGTGTTCTGACTTACCATCCACTAGTGTTTCATTGCACTATTGCGAGAGAAGATGAAGCAGAGAGAAAAGAGAAAACAATTATGAACAGCTTCTCTTGGGCTATAACTCAACTCATAAGCCACCTAAAACAATGAAGTACTTACGAAACCGACGGGGCGAGGAGGCGTACAGTCTGAAGACAAGCCAAGAAAAAAGAGATTTCGGTCAATAGGAGGCCGCTGGCATTTATGGCTTACATTCACATGCATTTTGTCAGAATTCTTTTGTTTTACTCTGGTCATGCCATACCTTCTGGTGGTGACTGTAGAAGTTTGTCTACACTGGACTTGAGCTCCACTTTAAGTTCGGATGGGAGAACTGCCAAAGCCGTCTCCAGGCCTTTCAATCTAAAGAAACATACAAAATGCAGATTTTCAAAGCTTATTTCTACAGACTGCAAAAAAACTTAAAACCAAAGGTGCCAGGTTTCTCACATTGCACTGTAAGAGTCGCAGGTGAGGTTGGTGGGGATCACCACCAGAACTGAAGGACGGAAGCTGGCCAGCAGGACCACGAGATTGATTTGGAACCACAGCTCGTAGTCACTCGTTTGGAAGAGGGGGAATTTGGGAGCCAGAGCAGTCAAAGTCAGGTTCAGCATTGTGTCTCGGACGTCCCCGTTTGTGATGTAGGTTATGTTTCCCTGGGGGAGGGAGGGAAACAGAGCCTTCTTGTTCAAGAGCAGCACAATCGTGGTCTAGGCCAATCAGGATAACCAGGTTGATCAAAAAACAAAAACAAAAAAAACAAACTCACCTCCTTGCTGACCTCCACAAATTTTTCAAAGAATTTCTCAAGCTGATTCTCATCCGGGGATTTTAGGATGCTGTTCAACACCTCCTTCACCACGGTCACATTTTCAAGAGCAGCGGTGGACGGATCCAACAGCAGCTCGGCTTTCTGATCAGGTGACAGGGTTTGCAGAGCTGCCATCTAAGGTGAACAAAACACCAAGGAAATAGCAGGAATGATTGTCAGCGCTCTGCTTTCTGCCCAACACTAAGCACTAGTACCGGTGCCAATCAAAAGGCTCTCTTAAAGCTGTGTGACAACAGAAAACATAAGAGAAGGTAGGTATTTTACCCCGCTGACGTTCAACTCCTTAAGGTCAGAGTAATTGGCCACTGTGGTGAATGGGCCCAGGTTGGCCTTAAGCCAATCAGCATCGCTGGAAATGTTCTGTCTGCAACCTGTTTTTAAAGATAGGGGTGGAGGAAGATCAGTCTGCATCCCTGCACTGTTATGAAGTTGACGCACACAACTACGGTGAGCTGTCAGCTGAATATAAAAACCCCACTGCAACGCACTCAATTCTGGCAATAGAGGGATGCCGCAAAAGCATGCTCTGGGAAGGCCTACCTGGAATGCTAAATTGGCTGGCAAATTTCTTCAGGTGCTCCACCAGAACTTTGGTTATCTCCTGCGTCCTGATGAGTGTCATTTTGGGGAACACAGATCCCAGTCCTTCAACGCTGCAACAGAAAGCCACAGAGGGTCATTATGTGGACGTATTGGTACAGATCTACAAACTTCCTGTCTCCAAATTCAGGCACTCACATCACATGGTAGTTGGTGCAGCTGATGTTAGCTGTGACTGTAACCAGCATTTCTGCGGTGAAACTGGGGAGGATAGGGATGAGCTTCACAGTGAACCACGTAACCCAGACAGAGGCCTCAAATTCCTGGATCTTCGATCTGATGATTATGAAGGTTCGGTTCATCATCACGTCTCTCACAGCAGGGATGATAACGGGATTCTGCAAAAACACAAAACCAGGATTGTGAACGCCACTGCAAGAGAGCCCCGTACTTTGGGCTATTCTCCACGGCATCAATGCCATCTTCTGTCAGACACTTTGTCTTATTGACTTGCCTCAGGAGCTGCGCTCAGCACCGTCAGAAACTCCTCTACGTTCTCGAAACCGTCGCCTTCCTCCAGTCGGTCGAACACAGCGCTGATCTGATTGGTGTTGTTCAGTACTCCAGAGGTCAGTGTGAGTTCAGCTACTTGGGTAGGGGTCAGCAGTGCCAATGATTCAAACTAAAGCACATCATAGACACAGATTAAGCAGTTTATAAAAAAAAAATAATAAAAAAAATCTTTCTTTTTTTTTAAATACTGGAGCAAGCCAAAAAAGTTACTCACACTGGAGAAATTTTCATTCAGGGACTTCAGTTCCTCCAAGCTAGCGTAGCTGGAGAAATTGCCAATGTTCTTCTCAAG
The DNA here is from genome assembly GCF_963993115.1 of Abramis brama. Lineage (NCBI taxonomy): Eukaryota > Metazoa > Chordata > Actinopteri > Cypriniformes > Leuciscidae > Abramis > Abramis brama. Next base: position 798,314 of record NC_139964.1, on the reverse strand, counting down.
CCAGTCAGCACTGCTCGTAGTTTTGGAAAGACAGGCAGGATCTGGATTGAACACAGAGTAATGGGGGAATTCATCAGAGCACCACTGACTTGTGAGCAAGCTGAAATAACTGTGACAAGCTGAGACGTTGACGGACGCTCAGGGAACTACAGCGCGAGAGATGACAACTCGAGGCAGTGATAGCACTAAAAAGTACCTTTTAGGTCGTCTCTCGACAAGAAGCGTCGGACGAATTGAGTGAAGACGGCCCGTTTCTGCTCCTCCGCCATGAGGGATGCCTGACGACCGAGAGCTTGCACCCTGAATCAGGAAAGATCAGCGGACGTTACGGATTGCCAGACTTCACTCCACTAAACACCACTTGAGGATTTACACAGCACTGAGCATACTTACACAACTTGGTAGGTGTCGCAACTGAAGTTCTTGGAGCTAAGGCAGGACAGAAAGTCCCGAGAGACTGCTGACAAAAATGGTCTCAGCCTGTCCTGGAACCAGGCGGCAACGAAGCTGGCATCCGTCAGCTGTGCGGCGCTGAAGTTGTTGACTTTCACCTCTCCAATGGCATCGAGAACATGGGACTGAGGCTGACCGTTTGTTAGGGTCTGTAAAAATAATGGGGCATGTCAGTTCAGCGCTCTGAGGCAGCACTCCATTTTCTGTCCCAGAAAAAGCAGGGGTGTCGCCTACCTTGTTGGAGAACTTTGACAGAGCATCCTCCAGAACTCCTGCGACTTTCTGGAAGAAAAGCTTCCACGTCTCTGTGCTGACGCTCGTGCCGCTTGGCGCCTTGCAAGTCAGCAGCGTGAAGATGTCATCAGAGGACAGAGATGATGCAACCTTGAAAGAGGTGGACAGATTTAGGCAGTCAGAGACACAGGACACTTTGCAAAGACAAGCACTCAGGTGCACAGCTCATGGAGGACTTACCGAAGAGCAGGCATAATCAGAGATGTTGAAGCCGCACAGCCCAGCCGAGGAATTTGCAAACGGACGCTGGGCCTCAAGTTGACCACTGCAAGGCACAAAAGCACAATTCCCATTTACAACACTTTCTGAAGCCTACCTCTGCTTTCAGTAGACACCAAATCAATACTCACCGGTTGACATCTTGACACAGCCTGTTTTCTGTAAAGGAAGAACAAAAAACAAAAGATCAGATGGAGAACTTTCCAGCTATCTTATGAGTTTGCTGCAAAATGACTCAATTCTATCAATCGCAAACTGCCGTTGTGTGTTCTGACTTACCATCCACTAGTGTTTCATTGCACTATTGCGAGAGAAGATGAAGCAGAGAGAAAAGAGAAAACAATTATGAACAGCTTCTCTTGGGCTATAACTCAACTCATAAGCCACCTAAAACAATGAAGTACTTACGAAACCGACGGGGCGAGGAGGCGTACAGTCTGAAGACAAGCCAAGAAAAAAGAGATTTCGGTCAATAGGAGGCCGCTGGCATTTATGGCTTACATTCACATGCATTTTGTCAGAATTCTTTTGTTTTACTCTGGTCATGCCATACCTTCTGGTGGTGACTGTAGAAGTTTGTCTACACTGGACTTGAGCTCCACTTTAAGTTCGGATGGGAGAACTGCCAAAGCCGTCTCCAGGCCTTTCAATCTAAAGAAACATACAAAATGCAGATTTTCAAAGCTTATTTCTACAGACTGCAAAAAAACTTAAAACCAAAGGTGCCAGGTTTCTCACATTGCACTGTAAGAGCCACACGTGAGGTTGGTGGGGATCACCACCAGAACTGAAGGACGGAAGCTGGCCAGCAGGACCACGAGATTGATTTGGAACCACAGCTCGTAGTCACTCGTTTGGAAGAGGGGGAATTTGGGAGCCAGAGCAGTCAAAGTCAGGTTCAGCATTGTGTCTCGGACGTCCCCGTTTGTGATGTAGGTTATGTTTCCCTGGGGGAGGGAGGGAAACAGAGCCTTCTTGTTCAAGAGCAGCACAATCGTGGTCTAGGCCAATCAGGATAACCAGGTTGATCAAAAAACAAAAACAAAAAAAACAAACTCACCTCCTTGCTGACCTCCACAAATTTTTCAAAGAATTTCTCAAGCTGATTCTCATCCGGGGATTTTAGGATGCTGTTCAACACCTCCTTCACCACGGTCACATTTTCAAGAGCAGCGGTGGACGGATCCAACAGCAGCTCGGCTTTCTGATCAGGTGACAGGGTTTGCAGAGCTGCCATCTAAGGTGAACAAAACACCAAGGAAATAGCAGGAATGATTGTCAGCGCTCTGCTTTCTGCCCAACACTAAGCACTAGTACCGGTGCCAATCAAAAGGCTCTCTTAAAGCTGTGTGACAACAGAAAACATAAGAGAAGGTAGGTATTTTACCCCGCTGACGTTCAACTCCTTAAGGTCAGAGTAATTGGCCACTGTGGTGAATGGGCCCAGGTTGGCCTTAAGCCAATCAGCATCGCTGGAAATGTTCTGTCTGCAACCTGTTTTTAAAGATAGGGGTGGAGGAAGATCAGTCTGCATCCCTGCACTGTTATGAAGTTGACGCACACAACTACGGTGAGCTGTCAGCTGAATATAAAAACCCCACTGCAACGCACTCAATTCTGGCAATAGAGGGATGCCGCAAAAGCATGCTCTGGGAAGGCCTACCTGGAATGCTAAATTGGCTGGCAAATTTCTTCAGGTGCTCCACCAGAACTTTGGTTATCTCCTGCGTCCTGATGAGTGTCATTTTGGGGAACACAGATCCCAGTCCTTCAACGCTGCAACAGAAAGCCACAGAGGGTCATTATGTGGACGTATTGGTACAGATCTACAAACTTCCTGTCTCCAAATTCAGGCACTCACATCACATGGTAGTTGGTGCAGCTGATGTTAGCTGTGACTGTAACCAGCATTTCTGCGGTGAAACTGGGGAGGATAGGGATGAGCTTCACAGTGAACCACGTAACCCAGACAGAGGCCTCAAATTCCTGGATCTTCGATCTGATGATTATGAAGGTTCGGTTCATCATCACGTCTCTCACAGCAGGGATGATAACGGGATTCTGCAAAAACACAAAACCAGGATTGTGAACGCCACTGCAAGAGAGCCCCGTACTTTGGGCTATTCTCCACGGCATCAATGCCATCTTCTGTCAGACACTTTGTCTTATTGACTTGCCTCAGGAGCTGCGCTCAGCACCGTCAGAAACTCCTCTACGTTCTCGAAACCGTCGCCTTCCTCCAGTCGGTCGAACACATCGCTGATCTGATTGGTGTTGTTCAGTACTCCAGAGGTCAGTGTGAGTTCAGCTACTTGGGTAGGGGTCAGCAGTGCCAATGATTCAAACTAAAGCACATCATAGACACAGATTAAGCAGTTTATAAAAAAAAAATAATAAAAAAAATCTTTCTTTTTTTTTAAATACTGGAGCAAGCCAAAAAAGTTACTCACACTGGAGAAATTTTCATTCAGGGACTTCAGTTCCTCCAAGCTAGCGTAGCTGGAGAAATTGCCAATGTTCTTCTCAAGCCAGTCAGCACTGCTCGTAGTTTTGGAAAGACAGGCAGGATCTGGATTGAACACAGAGTAATGGGGGAATTCATCAGAGCACCACTGACTTGTGAGCAAGCTGAAATAACTGTGACAAGCTGAGACGTTGACGGACGCTCAGGGAACTACAGCGCGAGAGATGACAACTCGAGGCAGTGATAGCACTAAAAAGTACCTTTTAGGTCGTCTCTCGACAAGAAGCGTCGGACGAATTGAGTGAAGACGGCCCGTTTCTGCTCCTCCGCCATGAGGGATGCCTGACGACCGAGAGCTTGCACCCTGAATCAGGAAAGATCAGCGGACGTTACGGATTGCCAGACTTCACTCCACTAAACACCACTTGAGGATTTACACAGCACTGAGCATACTTACACAACTTGGTAGGTGTCGCAACTGAAGTTCTTGGAGCTAAGGCAGGACAGAAAGTCCCGAGAGACTGCTGACAAAAATGGTCTCAGCCTGTCCTGGAACCAGGCGGCAACGAAGCTGGCATCCGTCAGCTGTGCGGCGCTGAAGTTGTTGACTTTCACCTCTCCAATGGCATCGAGAACATGGGACTGAGGCTGACCGTTTGTTAGGGTCTGTAAAAATAATGGGGCATGTCAGTTCAGCGCTCTGAGGCAGCACTCCATTTTCTGTCCCAGAAAAAGCAGGGGTGTCGCCTACCTTGTTGGAGAACTTTGACAGAGCATCCTCCAGAACTCCTGCGACTTTCTGGAAGAAAAGCTTCCACGTCTCTGTGCTGACGCTCGTGCCGCTTGGCGCCTTGCAAGTCAGCAGCGTGAAGATGTCATCAGAGGACAGAGATGATGCAACCTTGAAAGAGGTGGACAGATTTAGGCAGTCAGAGACACAGGACACTTTGCAAAGACAAGCACTCAGGTGCACAGCTCATGGAGGACTTACCGAAGAGCAGGCATAATCAGAGATGTTGAAGCCGCACAGCCCAGCCGAGGAATTTGCAAACGGACGCTGGGCCTCAAGTTGACCACTGCAAGGCACAAAAAGCACCATTCCCATTTACAACACTTTCTGAAGCCTACCTCTGCTTTCAGTAGACACCAAATCAATACTCACCGGTTGACATCTTGACACAGCCTGTTTTCTGTAAAGGAAGAACAAAAAACAAAAGATCAGATGGAGAACTTTCCAGCTATCTTATGAGTTTGCTGCAAAATGACTCAATTCTATCAATCGCAAACTGCCGTTGTGTGTTCTGACTTACCATCCACTAGTGTTTCATTGCACTATTGCGAGAGAAGATGAAGCAGAGAGAAAAGAGAAAACAATTATGAACAGCTTCTCTTGGGCTATAACTCAACTCATAAGCCACCTAAAACAATGAAGTACTTACGAAACCGACGGGGCGAGGAGGCGTACAGTCTGAAGACAAGCCAAGAAAAAAGAGATTTCGGTCAATAGGAGGCCGCTGGCATTTATGGCTTACATTCACATGCATTTTGTCAGAATTCTTTTGTTTTACTCTGGTCATGCCATACCTTCTGGTGGTGACTGTAGAAGTTTGTCTACACTGGACTTGAGCTCCACTTTAAGTTCGGATGGGAGAACTGCCAAAGCCGTCTCCAGGCCTTTCAATCTAAAGAAACATACAAAATGCAGATTTTCAAAGCTTATTTCTACAGACTGCAAAAAAACTTAAAACCAAAGGTGCCAGGTTTCTCACATTGCACTGTAAGAGCCACACGTGAGGTTGGTGGGGATCACCACCAGAACTGAAGGACGGAAGCTGGCCAGCAGGACCACGAGATTGATTTGGAACCATAGCTCGTAGTCACTCGTTTGGAAGAGGGGGAATTTGGGAGCCAGAGCAGTCAAAGTCAGGTTCAGCATTGTGTCTCGGACGTCCCCGTTTGTGATGTAGGTTATGTTTCCCTGGGGGAGGGAGGGAAACAGAGCCTTCTTGTTCAAGAGCAGCACAATCGTGGTCTAGGCCAATCAGGATAACCAGGTTGATCAAAAAACAAAAACAAAAAAAACAAACTCACCTCCTTGCTGACCTCCACAAATTTTTCAAAGAATTTCTCAAGCTGATTCTCATCCGGGGATTTTAGGATGCTGTTCAACACCTCCTTCACCACGGTCACATTTTCAAGAGCAGCGGTGGACGGATCCAACAGCAGCTCGGCTTTCTGATCAGGTGACAGGGTTTGCAGAGCTGCCATCTAAGGTGAACAAAACACCAAGGAAATAGCAGGAATGATTGTCAGCGCTCTGCTTTCTGCCCAACACTAAGCACTAGTACCGGTGCCAATCAAAAGGCTCTCTTAAAGCTGTGTGACAACAGAAAACATAAGAGAAGGTAGGTATTTTACCCCGCTGACGTTCAACTCCTTAAGGTCAGAGTAATTGGCCACTGTGGTGAATGGGCCCAGGTTGGCCTTAAGCCAATCAGCATCGCTGGAAATGTTCTGTCTGCAACCTGTTTTTAAAGATAGGGGTGGAGGAAGATCAGTCTGCATCCCTGCACTGTTATGAAGTTGACGCACACAACTACGGTGAGCTGTCAGCTGAATATAAAAACCCCACTGCAACGCACTCAATTCTGGCAATAGAGGGATGCCGCAAAAGCATGCTCTGGGAAGGCCTACCTGGAATGCTAAATTGGCTGGCAAATTTCTTCAGGTGCTCCACCAGAACTTTGGTTATCTCCTGCGTCCTGATGAGTGTCATTTTGGGGAACACAGATCCCAGTCCTTCAACGCTGCAACAGAAAGCCACAGAGGGTCATTATGTGGACGTATTGGTACAGATCTACAAACTTCCTGTCTCCAAATTCAGGCACTCACATCACATGGTAGTTGGTGCAGCTGATGTTAGCTGTGACTGTAACCAGCATTTCTGCGGTGAAACTGGGGAGGATAGGGATGAGCTTCACAGTGAACCACGTAACCCAGACAGAGGCCTCAAATTCCTGGATCTTCGATCTGATGATTATGAAGGTTCGGTTCATCATCACGTCTCTCACAGCAGGGATGATAACGGGATTCTGCAAAAACACAAAACCAGGATTGTGAACGCCACTGCAAGAGAGCCCCGTACTTTGGGCTATTCTCCACGGCATCAATGCCATCTTCTGTCAGACACTTTGTCTTATTGACTTGCCTCAGGAGCTGCGCTCAGCACCGTCAGAAACTCCTCTACGTTCTCGAAACCGTCGCCTTCCTCCAGTCGGTCGAACACAGCGCTGATCTGATTGGTGTTGTTCAGTACTCCAGAGGTCAGTGTGAGTTCAGCTACTTGGGTAGGGGTCAGCAGTGCCAATGATTCAAACTAAAGCACATCATAGACACAGATTAAGCAGTTTATAAAAAAAAAATAATAAAAAAAATCTTTCTTTTTTTTTAAATACTGGAGCAAGCCAAAAAAGTTACTCACACTGGAGAAATTTTCATTCAGGGACTTCAGTTCCTCCAAGCTAGCGTAGCTGGAGAAATTGCCAATGTTCTTCTCAAGCCAGTCAGCACTGCTCGTAGTTTTGGAAAGACAGGCAGGATCTGGATTGAACACAGAGTAATGGGGGAATTCATCAGAGCACCACTGACTTGTGAGCAAGCTGAAATAACTGTGACAAGCTGAGACGTTGACGGACGCTCAGGGAACTACAGCGCGAGAGATGACAACTCGAGGCAGTGATAGCACTAAAAAGTACCTTTTAGGTCGTCTCTCGACAAGAAGCGTCGGACGAATTGAGTGAAGACGGCCCGTTTCTGCTCCTCCGCCATGAGGGATGCCTGACGACCGAGAGCTTGCACCCTGAATCAGGAAAGATCAGCGGACGTTACGGATTGCCAGACTTCACTCCACTAAACACCACTTGAGGATTTACACAGCACTGAGCATACTTACACAACTTGGTAGGTGTCGCAACTGAAGTTCTTGGAGCTAAGGCAGGACAGAAAGTCCCGAGAGACTGCTGACAAAAATGGTCTCAGCCTGTCCTGGAACCAGGCGGCAACGAAGCTGGCATCCGTCAGCTGTGCGGCGCTGAAGTTGTTGACTTTCACCTCTCCAATGGCATCGAGAACATGGGACTGAGGCTGACCGTTTGTTAGGGTCTGTAAAAATAATGGGGCATGTCAGTTCAGCGCTCTGAGGCAGCACTCCATTTTCTGTCCCAGAAAAAGCAGGGGTGTCGCCTACCTTGTTGGAAAACTTTGACAGAGCATCCTCCAGAACTCCTGCGACTTTCTGGAAGAAAAGCTTCCACGTCTCTGTGCTGACGCTCGTGCCGCTTGGCGCCTTGCAAGTCAGCAGCGTGAAGATGTCATCAGAGGACAGAGATGATGCAACCTTGAAAGAGGTGGACAGATTTAGGCAGTCAGAGACACAGGACACTTTGCAAAGACAAGCACTCAGGTGCACAGCTCATGGAGGACTTACCGAAGAGCAGGCATAATCAGAGATGTTGAAGCCGCACAGCCCAGCCGAGGAATTTGCAAACGGACGCTGGGCCTCAAGTTGACCACTGCAAGGCACAAAAGCACAATTCCCATTTACAACACTTTCTGAAGCCTACCTCTGCTTTCAGTAGACACCAAATCAATACTCACCGGTTGACATCTTGACACAGCCTGTTTTCTGTAAAGGAAGAACAAAAAACAAAAGATCAGATGGAGAACTTTCCAGCTATCTTATGAGTTTGCTGCAAAATGACTCAATTCTATCAATCGCAAACTGCCGTTGTGTGTTCTGACTTACCATCCACTAGTGTTTCATTGCACTATTGCGAGAGAAGATGAAGCAGAGAGAAAAGAGAAAACAATTATGAACAGCTTCTCTTGGGCTATAACTCAACTCATAAGCCACCTAAAACAATGAAGTACTTACGAAACCGACGGGGCGAGGAGGCGTACAGTCTGAAGACAAGCCAAGAAAAAAGAGATTTCGGTCAATAGGAGGCCGCTGGCATTTATGGCTTACATTCACATGCATTTTGTCAGAATTCTTTTGTTTTACTCTGGTCATGCCATACCTTCTGGTGGTGACTGTAGAAGTTTGTCTACACTGGACTTGAGCTCCACTTTAAGTTCGGATGGGAGAACTGCCAAAGCCGTCTCCAGGCCTTTCAATCTAAAGAAACATACAAAATGCAGATTTTCAAAGCTTATTTCTACAGACTGCAAAAAAACTTAAAACCAAAGGTGCCAGGTTTCTCACATTGCACTGTAAGAGCCACACGTGAGGTTGGTGGGGATCACCACCAGAACTGAAGGACGGAAGCTGGCCAGCAGGACCACGAGATTGATTTGGAACCACAGCTCGTAGTCACTCGTTTGGAAGAGGGGGAATTTGGGAGCCAGAGCAGTCAAAGTCAGGTTCAGCATTGTGTCTCGGACGTCCCCGTTTGTGATGTAGGTTATGTTTCCCTGGGGGAGGGAGGGAAACAGAGCCTTCTTGTTCAAGAGCAGCACAATCGTGGTCTAGGCCAATCAGGATAACCAGGTTGATCAAAAAACAAAAACAAAAAAAACAAACTCACCTCCTTGCTGACCTCCACAAATTTTTCAAAGAATTTCTCAAGCTGATTCTCATCCGGGGATTTTAGGATGCTGTTCAACACCTCCTTCACCACGGTCACATTTTCAAGAGCAGCGGTGGACGGATCCAACAGCAGCTCGGCTTTCTGATCAGGTGACAGGGTTTGCAGAGCTGCCATCTAAGGTGAACAAAACACCAAGGAAATAGCAGGAATGATTGTCAGCGCTCTGCTTTCTGCCCAACACTAAGCACTAGTACCGGTGCCAATCAAAAGGCTCTCTTAAAGCTGTGTGACAACAGAAAACATAAGAGAAGGTAGGTATTTTACCCCGCTGACGTTCAACTCCTTAAGGTCAGAGTAATTGGCCACTGTGGTGAATGGGCCCAGGTTGGCCTTAAGCCAATCAGCATCGCTGGAAATGTTCTGTCTGCAACCTGTTTTTAAAGATAGGGGTGGAGGAAGATCAGTCTGCATCCCTGCACTGTTATGAAGTTGACGCACACAACTACGGTGAGCTGTCAGCTGAATATAAAAACCCCACTGCAACGCACTCAATTCTGGCAATAGAGGGATGCCGCAAAAGCATGCTCTGGGAAGGCCTACCTGGAATGCTAAATTGGCTGGCAAATTTCTTCAGGTGCTCCACCAGAACTTTGGTTATCTCCTGCGTCCTGATGAGTGTCATTTTGGGGAACACAGATCCCAGTCCTTCAACGCTGCAACAGAAAGCCACAGAGGGTCATTATGTGGACGTATTGGTACAGATCTACAAACTTCCTGTCTCCAAATTCAGGCACTCACATCACATGGTAGTTGGTGCAGCTGATGTTAGCTGTGACTGTAACCAGCATTTCTGCGGTGAAACTGGGGAGGATAGGGATGAGCTTCACAGTGAACCACGTAACCCAGACAGAGGCCTCAAATTCCTGGATCTTCGATCTGATGATTATGAAGGTTCGGTTCATCATCACGTCTCTCACAGCAGGGATGATAACGGGATTCTGCAAAAACACAAAACCAGGATTGTGAACGCCACTGCAAGAGAGCCCCGTACTTTGGGCTATTCTCCACGGCATCAATGCCATCTTCTGTCAGACACTTTGTCTTATTGACTTGCCTCAGGAGCTGCGCTCAGCACCGTCAGAAACTCCTCTACGTTCTCGAAACCGTCGCCTTCCTCCAGTCGGTCGAACACAGCGCTGATCTGATTGGTGTTGTTCAGTACTCCAGAGGTCAGTGTGAGTTCAGCTACTTGGGTAGGGGTCAGCAGTGCCAATGATTCAAACTAAAGCACATCATAGACACAGATTAAGCAGTTTATAAAAAAAAAATTATAAAAAAAATCTTTCTTTTTTTTTAAATACTGGAGCAAGCCAAAAAAGTTACTCACACTGGAGAAATTTTCATTCAGGGACTTCAGTTCCTCCAAGTTAGCGTAGCTGGAGAAATTGCCAATGTTCTTCTCAAGCCAGTCAGCACTGCTCGTAGTTTTGGAAAGACAGGCAGGATCTGGATTGAACACAGAGTAATGGGGGAATTAATCAGAGCACCACTGACTTGTGAGCAAGCTGAAATAACTGTGACAAGCTGAGACGTTGACGGACGCTCAGGGAACTACAGCGCGAGAGATGACAACTCGAGGCAGTGATAGCACTAAAAAGTACCTTTTAGGTCGTCTCTCGACAAGAAGCGTCGGACGAATTGAGTGAAGACGGCCCGTTTCTGCTCCTCCGCCATGAGGGATGCCTGACGACCGAGAGCTTGCACCCTGAATCAGGAAAGATCAGCGGACGTTACGGATTGCCAGACTTCATTCCACTAAACACCACTTGAGGATTTACACAGCACTGAGCATACTTACACAACTTGGTAGGTGTCGCAACTGAAGTTCTTGGAGCTAAGGCAGGACAGAAAGTCCCGAGAGACTGCTGACAAAAATGGTCTCAGCCTGTCCTGGAACCAGGCGGCAACGAAGCTGGCATCCGTCAGCTGTGCGGCGCTGAAGTTGTTGACTTTCACCTCTCCAATGGCATCGAGAACATGGGACTGAGGCTGACCGTTTGTTAGGGTCTGTAAAAATAATGGGGCATGTCAGTTCAGCGCTCTGAGGCAGCACTCCATTTTCTGTCCCAGAAAAAGCAGGGGTGTCGCCTACCTTGTTGGAGAACTTTGACAGAGCATCCTCCAGAACTCCTGCGACTTTCTGGAAGAAAAGCTTCCACGTCTCTGTGCTGACGCTCGTGCCGCTTGGCGCCTTGCAAGTCAGCAGCGTGAAGATGTCATCAGAGGACAGAGATGATGCAACCTTGAAAGAGGTGGACAGATTTAGGCAGTCAGAGACACAGGACACTTTGCAAAGACAAGCACTCAGGTGCACAGCTCATGGAGGACTTACCGAAGAGCAGGCATAATCAGAGATGTTGAAGCCGCACAGCCCAGCCGAGGAATTTGCAAACGGACGCTGGGCCTCAAGTTGACCACTGCAAGGCACAAAAGCACAATTCCCATTTACAACACTTTCTGAAGCCTACCTCTGCTTTCAGTAGACACCAAATCAATACTCACCGGTTGACATCTTGACACAGCCTGTTTTCTGTAAAGGAAGAACAAAAAACAAAAGATCAGATGGAGAACTTTCCAGCTATCTTATGAGTTTGCTGCAAAATGACTCAATTCTATCAATCGCAAACTGCCGTTGTGTGTTCTGACTTACCATCCACTAGTGTTTCATTGCACTATTGCGAGAGAAGATGAAGCAGTGAGAAAAGAGAAAACAATTATGAACAGCTTCTCTTGGGCTATAACTCAACTCATAAGCCACCTAAAACAATGAAGTACTTACGAAACCGACGGGGCGAGGAGGCGTACAGTCTGAAGACAAGCCAAGAAAAAAGAGATTTCGGTCAATAGGAGGCCGCTGGCATTTATGGCTTACATTCACATGCATTTTGTCAGAATTCTTTTGTTTTACTCTGGTCATGCCATACCTTCTGGTGGTGACTGTAGAAGTTTGTCTACACTGGACTTGAGCTCCACTTTAAGTTCGGATGGGAGAACTGCCAAAGCCGTCTCCAGGCCTTTCAATCTAAAGAAACATACAAAATGCAGATTTTCAAAGCTTATTTCTACAGACTGCAAAAAAACTTAAAACCAAAGGTGCCAGGTTTCTCACATTGCACTGTAAGAGCCACACGTGAGGTTGGTGGGGATCACCACCAGAACTGAAGGACGGAAGCTGGCCAGCAGGACCACGAGATTGATTTGGAACCACAGCTCGTAGTCACTCGTTTGGAAGAGGGGGAATTTGGGAGCCAGAGCAGTCAAAGTCAGGTTCAGCATTGTGTCTCGGACGTCCCCGTTTGTGATGTAGGTTATGTTTCCCTGGGGGAGGGAGGGAAACAGAGCCTTCTTGTTCAAGAGCAGCACAATCGTGGTCTAGGCCAATCAGGATAACCAGGTTGATCAAAAAACAAAAACAAAAAAAACAAACTCACCTCCTTGCTGACCTCCACAAATTTTTCAAAGAATTTCTCAAGCTGATTCTCATCCGGGGATTTTAGGATGCTGTTCAACACCTCCTTCACCACGGTCACATTTTCAAGAGCAGCGGTGGACGGATCCAACAGCAGCTCGGCTTTCTGATCAGGTGACAGGGTTTGCAGAGCTGCCATCTAAGGTGAACAAAACACCAAGGAAATAGCAGGAATGATTGTCAGCGCTCTGCTTTCTGCCCAACACTAAGCACTAGTACCGGTGCCAATCAAAAGGCTCTCTTAAAGCTGTGTGACAACAGAAAACATAAGAGAAGGTAGGTATTTTACCCCGCTGACGTTCAACTCCTTAAGGTCAGAGTAATTGGCCACTGTGGTGAATGGGCCCAGGTTGGCCTTAAGCCAATCAGCATCGCTGGAAATGTTCTGTCTGCAACCTGTTTTTAAAGATAGGGGTGGAGGAAGATCAGTCTGCATCCCTGCACTGTTATGAAGTTGACGCACACAACTACGGTGAGCTGTCAGCTGAATATAAAAACCCCACTGCAACGCACTCAATTCTGGCAATAGAGGGATGCCGCAAAAGCATGCTCTGGGAAGGCCTACCTGGAATGCTAAATTGGCTGGCAAATTTCTTCAGGTGCTCCACCAGAACTTTGGTTATCTCCTGCGTCCTGATGAGTGTCATTTTGGGGAACACAGATCCCAGTCCTTCAACGCTGCAACAGAAAGCCACAGAGGGTCATTATGTGGACGTATTGGTACAGATCTACAAACTTCCTGTCTCCAAATTCAGGCACTCACATCACATGGTAGTTGGTGCAGCTGATGTTAGCTGTGACTGTAACCAGCATTTCTGCGGTGAAACTGGGGAGGATAGGGATGAGCTTCACAGTGAACCACGTAACCCAGACAGAGGCCTCAAATTCCTGGATCTTCGATCTGATGATTATGAAGGTTCGGTTCATCATCACGTCTCTCACAGCAGGGATGATAACGGGATTCTGCAAAAACACAAAACCAGGATTGTGAACGCCACTGCAAGAGAGCCCCGTACTTTGGGCTATTCTCCACGGCATCAATGCCATCTTCTGTCAGACACTTTGTCTTATTGACTTGCCTCAGGAGCTGCGCTCAGCACCGTCAGAAACTCCTCTACGTTCTCGAAACCGTCGCCTTCCTCCAGTCGGTCGAACACAGCGCTGATCTGATTGGTGTTGTTCAGTACTCCAGAGGTCAGTGTGAGTTCAGCTACTTGGGTAGGGGTCAGCAGTGCCAATGATTCAAACTAAAGCACATCATAGACACAGATTAAGCAGTTTATAAAAAAAAAATTATAAAAAAAATCTTTCTTTTTTTTTAAATACTGGAGCAAGCCAAAAAAGTTACTCACACTGGAGAAATTTTCATTCAGGGACTTCAGTTCCTCCAAGCTAGCGTAGCTGGAGAAATTGCCAATGTTCTTCTCAAGCCAGTCAGCACTGCTCGTAGTTTTGGAAAGACAGGCAGGATCTGGATTGAACACAGAGTAATGGGGGAATTCATCAGAGCACCACTGACTTGTGAGCAAGCTGAAATAACTGTGACAAGCTGAGACGTTGACGGACGCTCAGGGAACTACAGCGCGAGAGATGACAACTCGAGGCAGTGATAGCACTAAAAAGTACCTTTTAGGTCGTCTCTCGACAAGAAGCGTCGGACGAATTGAGTGAAGACGGCCCGTTTCTGCTCCTCCGCCATGAGGGATGCCTGACGACCGAGAGCTTGCACCCTGAATCAGGAAAGATCAGCGGACGTTACGGATTGCCAGACTTCACTCCACTAAACACCACTTGAGGATTTACACAGCACTGAGCATACTTACACAACTTGGTAGGTGTCGCAACTGAAGTTCTTGGAGCTAAGGCAGGACAGAAAGTCCCGAGAGACTGCTGACAAAAATGGTCTCAGCCTGTCCTGGAACCAGGCGGCAACGAAGCTGGCATCCGTCAGCTGTGCGGCGCTGAAGTTGTTGACTTTCACCTCTCCAATGGCATCGAGAACATGGGACTGAGGCTGACCGTTTGTTAGGGTCTGTAAAAATAATGGGGCATGTCAGTTCAGCGCTCTGAGGCAGCACTCCATTTTCTGTCCCAGAAAAAGCAGGGGTGTCGCCTACCTTGTTGGAGAACTTTGACAGAGCATCCTCCAGAACTCCTGCGACTTTCTGGAAGAAAAGCTTCCACGTCTCTGTGCTGACGCTCGTGCCGCTTGGCGCCTTGCAAGTCAGCAGCGTGAAGATGTCATCAGAGGACAGAGATGATGCAACCTTGAAAGAGGTGGACAGATTTAGGCAGTCAGAGACACAGGACACTTTGCAAAGACAAGCACTCAGGTGCACAGCTCATGGAGGACTTACCGAAGAGCAGGCATAATCAGAGATGTTGAAGCCGCACAGCCCAGCCGAGGAATTTGCAAACGGACGCTGGGCCTCAAGTTGACCACTGCAAGGCACAAAAAGCACCATTCCCATTTACAACACTTTCTGAAGCCTACCTCTGCTTTCAGTAGACACCAAATCAATACTCACCGGTTGACATCTTGACACAGCCTGTTTTCTGTAAAGGAAGAACAAAAAACAAAAGATCAGATGGAGAACTTTCCAGCTATCTTATGAGTTTGCTGCAAAATGACTCAATTCTATCAATCGCAAACTGCCGTTGTGTGTTCTGACTTACCATCCACTAGTGTTTCATTGCACTATTGCGAGAGAAGATGAAGCAGAGAGAAAAGAGAAAACAATTATGAACAGCTTCTCTTGGGCTATAACTCAACTCATAAGCCACCTAAAACAATGAAGTACTTACGAAACCGACGGGGCGAGGAGGCGTACAGTCTGAAGACAAGCCAAGAAAAAAGAGATTTCGGTCAATAGGAGGCCGCTGGCATTTATGGCTTACATTCACATGCATTTTGTCAGAATTCTTTTGTTTTACTCTGGTCATGCCATACCTTCTGGTGGTGACTGTAGAAGTTTGTCTACACTGGACTTGAGCTCCACTTTAAGTTCGGATGGGAGAACTGCCAAAGCCGTCTCCAGGCCTTTCAATCTAAAGAAACATACAAAATGCAGATTTTCAAAGCTTATTTCTACAGACTGCAAAAAAACTTAAAACCAAAGGTGCCAGGTTTCTCACATTGCACTGTAAGAGCCACACGTGAGGTTGGTGGGGATCACCACCAGAACTGAAGGACGGAAGCTGGCCAGCAGGACCACGAGATTGATTTGGAACCACAGCTCGTAGTCACTCGTTTGGAAGAGGGGGAATTTGGGAGCCAGAGCAGTCAAAGTCAGGTTCAGCATTGTGTCTCGGACGTCCCCGTTTGTGATGTAGGTTATGTTTCCCTGGGGGAGGGAGGGAAACAGAGCCTTCTTGTTCAAGAGCAGCACAATCGTGGTCTAGGCCAATCAGGATAACCAGGTTGATCAAAAAACAAAAACAAAAAAAACAAACTCACCTCCTTGCTGACCTCCACAAATTTTTCAAAGAATTTCTCAAGCTGATTCTCATCCGGGGATTTTAGGATGCTGTTCAACACCTCCTTCACCACGGTCACATTTTCAAGAGCAGCGGTGGACGGATCCAACAGCAGCTCGGCTTTCTGATCAGGTGACAGGGTTTGCAGAGCTGCCATCTAAGGTGAACAAAACACCAAGGAAATAGCAGGAATGATTGTCAGCGCTCTGCTTTCTGCCCAACACTAAGCACTAGTACCGGTGCCAATCAAAAGGCTCTCTTAAAGCTGTGTGACAACAGAAAACATAAGAGAAGGTAGGTATTTTACCCCGCTAACGTTCAACTCCTTAAGGTCAGAGTAATTGGCCACTGTGGTGAATGGGCCCAGGTTGGCCTTAAGCCAATCAGCATCGCTGGAAATGTTCTGTCTGCAACCTGTTTTTAAAGATAGGGGTGGAGGAAGATCAGTCTGCATCCCTGCACTGTTATGAAGTTGACGCACACAACTACGGTGAGCTGTCAGCTGAATATAAAAACCCCACTGCAACGCACTCAATTTTGGCAATAGAGGGATGCCGCAAAAGCATGCTCTGGGAAGGCCTACCTGGAATGCTAAATTGGCTGGCAAATTTCTTCAGGTGCTCCACCAGAACTTTGGTTATCTCCTGCGTCCTGATGAGTGTCATTTTGGGGAACACAGATCCCAGTCCTTCAACGCTGCAACAGAAAGTCACAGAGGGTCATTATGTGGACGTATTGGTACAGATCTACAAACTTCCTGTCTCCAAATTCAGGCACTCACATCACATGGTAGTTGGTGCAGCTGATGTTAGCTGTGACTGTAACCAGCATTTCTGCGGTGAAACTGGGGAGGATAGGGATGAGCTTCACAGTGAACCACGTAACCCAGACAGAGGCCTCAAATTCCTGGATCTTCGATCTGATGATTATGAAGGTTCGGTTCATCATCACGTCTCTCACAGCAGGGATGATAACGGGATTCTGCAAAAACACAAAACCAGGATTGTGAACGCCACTGCAAGAGAGCCCCGTACTTTGGGCTACTCTCCACGGCATCAATGCCATCTTCTGTCAGACACTTTGTCTTATTGACTTGCCTCAGGAGCTGCGCTCAGCACCGTCAGAAACTCCTCTACGTTCTCGAAACCGTCGCCTTCCTCCAGTCGGTCGAACACAGCGCTGATCTGATTGGTGTTGTTCAGTACTCCAGAGGTCAGTGTGAGTTCAGCTACTTGGGTAGGGGTCAGCAGTGCCAATGATTCAAACTAAAGC
This sequence comes from Abramis brama, assembly GCF_963993115.1. NCBI lineage: Eukaryota > Metazoa > Chordata > Actinopteri > Cypriniformes > Leuciscidae > Abramis > Abramis brama. The sequence continues at coordinate 781,018 of NC_139964.1, read as the reverse complement.
ACATCATAGACACAGATTAAGCAGTTTATAAAAAATAAAAAATAAAAAAAATCTTTCTTTTTTTTTAAATACTGGAGCAAGCCAAAAAAGTTACTCACACTGGAGAAATTTTCATTCAGGGACTTCAGTTCCTCCAAGCTAGCGTAGCTGGAGAAATTGCCAATGTTCTTCTCAAGCCAGTCAGCACTGCTCGTAGTTTTGGAAAGACAGGCAGGATCTGGATTGAACACAGAGTAATGGGGGAATTCATCAGAGCACCACTGACTTGTGAGCAAGCTGAAATAACTGTGACAAGCTGAGACGTTGACGGACGCTCAGGGAACTACAGCGCGAGAGATGACAACTCGAGGCAGTGATAGCACTAAAAAGTACCTTTTAGGTCGTCTCTCGACAAGAAGCGTCGGACGAATTGAGTGAAGACGGCCCGTTTCTGCTCCTCCGCCATGAGGGATGCCTGACGACCGAGAGCTTGCACCCTGAATCAGGAAAGATCAGCGGACGTTACGGATTGCCAGACTTCACTCCACTAAACACCACTTGAGGATTTACACAGCACTGAGCATACTTACACAACTTGGTAGGTGTCGCAACTGAAGTTCTTGGAGCTAAGGCAGGACAGAAAGTCCCGAGAGACTGCTGACAAAAATGGTCTCAGCCTGTCCTGGAACCAGGCGGCAACGAAGCTGGCATCCGTCAGCTGTGCGGCGCTGAAGTTGTTGACTTTCACCTCTCCAATGGCATCGAGAACATGGGACTGAGGCTGACCGTTTGTTAGGGTCTGTAAAAATAATGGGGCATGTCAGTTCAGCGCTCTGAGGCAGCACTCCATTTTCTGTCCCAGAAAAAGCAGGGGTGTCGCCTACCTTGTTGGAGAACTTTGACAGAGCATCCTCCAGAACTCCTGCGACTTTCTGGAAGAAAAGCTTCCACGTCTCTGTGCTGACGCTCGTGCCGCTTGGCGCCTTGCAAGTCAGCAGCGTGAAGATGTCATCAGAGGACAGAGATGATGCAACCTTGAAAGAGGTGGACAGATTTAGGCAGTCAGAGCCACAGGACACTTTGCAAAGACAAGCACTCAGGTGCACAGCTCATGGAGGACTTACCGAAGAGCAGGCATAATCAGAGATGTTGAAGCCGCACAGCCCAGCCGAGGAATTTGCAAACGGACGCTGGGCCTCAAGTTGACCACTGCAAGGCACAAAAAGCACCATTCCCATTTAAAACACTTTCTGAAGCCTACCTCTGCTTTCAGTAGACACCAAATCAATACTCACCGGTTGACATCTTGACACAGCCTGTTTTCTGTAAAGGAAGAACAAAAAACAAAAGATCAGATGGAGAACTTTCCAGCTATCTTATGAGTTTGCTGCAAAATGACTCAATTCTATCAATCGCAAACTGCCGTTGTGTGTTCTGACTTACCATCCACTAGTGTTTCATTGCACTATTGCGAGAGAAGATGAAGCAGAGAGAAAAGAGAAAACAATTATGAACAGCTTCTCTTGGGCTATAACTCAACTCATAAGCCACCTAAAACAATGAAGTACTTACGAAACCGACGGGGCGAGGAGGCGTACAGTCTGAAGACAAGCCAAGAAAAAAGAGATTTCGGTCAATAGGAGGCCGCTGGCATTTATGGCTTACATTCACATGCATTTTGTCAGAATTCTTTTGTTTTACTCTGGTCATGCCATACCTTCTGGTGATGACTGTAGAAGTTTGTCTACACTGGACTTGAGCTCCACTTTAAGTTCGGATGGGAGAACTGCCAAAGCCGTCTCCAGGCCTTTCAATCTAAAGAAACATACAAAATGCAGATTTTCAAAGCTTATTTCTACAGACTGCAAAAAAACTTAAAACCAAAGGTGCCAGGTTTCTCACATTGCACTGTAAGAGCCACACGTGAGGTTGGTGGGGATCACCACCAGAACTGAAGGACGGAAGCTGGCCAGCAGGACCACGAGATTGATTTGGAACCACAGCTCGTAGTCACTCGTTTGGAAGAGGGGGAATTTGGGAGCCAGAGCAGTCAAAGTCAGGTTCAGCATTGTGTCTCGGACATCCCCGTTTGTGATGTAGGTTATGTTTCCCTGGGGGAGGGAGGGAAACAGAGCCTTCTTGTTCAAGAGCAGCACAATCGTGGTCTAGGCCAATCAGGATAACCAGGTTGATCAAAAAACAAAAACAAAAAAAACAAACTCACCTCCTTGCTGACCTCCACAAATTTTTCAAAGAATTTCTCAAGCTGATTCTCATCCGGGGATTTTAGGATGCTGTTCAACACCTCCTTCACCACGGTCACATTTTCAAGAGCAGCGGTGGACGGATCCAACAGCAGCTCGGCTTTCTGATCAGGTGACAGGGTTTGCAGAGCTGCCATCTAAGGTGAACAAAACACCAAGGAAATAGCAGGAATGATTGTCAGCGCTCTGCTTTCTGCCCAACACTAAGCACTAGTACCGGTGCCAATCAAAAGGCTCTCTTAAAGCTGTGTGACAACAGAAAACATAAGAGAAGGTAGGTATTTTACCCCGCTGACGTTCAACTCCTTAAGGTCAGAGTAATTGGCCACTGTGGTGAATGGGCCCAGGTTGGCCTTAAGCCAATCAGCATCGCTGGAAATGTTCTGTCTGCAACCTGTTTTTAAAGATAGGGGTGGAGGAAGATCAGTCTGCATCCCTGCACTGTTATGAAGTTGACGCACACAACTACGGTGAGCTGTCAGCTGAATATAAAAACCCCACTGCAACGCACTCAATTCTGGCAATAGAGGGATGCCGCAAAAGCATGCTCTGGGAAGGCCTACCTGGAATGCTAAATTGGCTGGCAAATTTCTTCAGGTGCTCCACCAGAACTTTGGTTATCTCCTGCGTCCTGATGAGTGTCATTTTGGGGAACACAGATCCCAGTCCTTCAACGCTGCAACAGAAAGCCACAGAGGGTCATTATGTGGACGTATTGGTACAGATCTACAAACTTCCTGTCTCCAAATTCAGGCACTCACATCACATGGTAGTTGGTGCAGCTGATGTTAGCTGTGACTGTAACCAGCATTTCTGCGGTGAAACTGGGGAGGATAGGGATGAGCTTCACAGTGAACCACGTAACCCAGACAGAGGCCTCAAATTCCTGGATCTTCGATCTGATGATTATGAAGGTTCGGTTCATCATCACGTCTCTCACAGCAGGGATGATAACGGGATTCTGCAAAAACACAAAACCAGGATTGTGAACGCCACTGCAAGAGAGCCCCGTACTTTGGGCTATTCTCCACGGCATCAATGCCATCTTCTGTCAGACACTTTGTCTTATTGACTTGCCTCAGGAGCTGCGCTCAGCACCGTCAGAAACTCCTCTACGTTCTCGAAACCGTCGCCTTCCTCCAGTCGGTCGAACACAGCGCTGATCTGATTGGTGTTGTTCAGTACTCCAGAGGTCAGTGTGAGTTCAGCTACTTGGGTAGGGGTCAGCAGTGCCAATGATTCAAACTAAAGCACATCATAGACACAGATTAAGCAGTTTATAAAAAAAAAAAAAAAAAAAAAGTCTTTCTTTTTTTTTAAATACTGGAGCAAGCCAAAAAAGTTACTCACACTGGAGAAATTTTCATTCAGGGACTTCAGTTCCTCCAAGCTAGCGTAGCTGGAGAAATTGCCAATGTTCTTCTCAAGCCAGTCAGCACTGCTCGTAGTTTTGGAAAGACAGGCAGGATCTGGATTGAACACAGAGTAATGGGGGAATTCATCAGAGCACCACTGACTTGTGAGCAAGCTGAAATAACTGTGACAAGCTGAGACGTTGACGGACGCTCAGGGAACTACAGCGCGAGAGATGACAACTCGAGGCAGTGATAGCACTAAAAAGTACCTTTTAGGTCGTCTCTCGACAAGAAGCGTCGGACGAATTGAGTGAAGACGGCCCGTTTCTGCTCCTCCGCCATGAGGGATGCCTGACGACCGAGAGCTTGCACCCTGAATCAGGAAAGATCAGCGGACGTTACGGATTGCCAGACTTCACTCCACTAAACACCACTTGAGGATTTACACAGCACTGAGCATACTTACACAACTTGGTAGGTGTCGCAACTGAAGTTCTTGGAGCTAAGGCAGGACAGAAAGTCCCGAGAGACTGCTGACAAAAATGGTCTCAGCCTGTCCTGGAACCAGGCGGCAACGAAGCTGGCATCCGTCAGCTGTGCGGCGCTGAAGTTGTTGACTTTCACCTCTCCAATGGCATCGAGAACATGGGACTGAGGCTGACCGTTTGTTAGGGTCTGTAAAAATAATGGGGCATGTCAGTTCAGCGCTCTGAGGCAGCACTCCATTTTCTGTCCCAGAAAAAGCAGGGGTGTCGCCTACCTTGTTGGAGAACTTTGACAGAGCATCCTCCAGAACTCCTGCGACTTTCTGGAAGAAAAGCTTCCACGTCTCTGTGCTGACGCTCGTGCCGCTTGGCGCCTTGCAAGTCAGCAGCGTGAAGATGTCATCAGAGGACAGAGATGATGCAACCTTGAAAGAGGTGGACAGATTTAGGCAGTCAGAGACACAGGACACTTTGCAAAGACAAGCACTCAGGTGCACAGCTCATGGAGGACTTACCGAAGAGCAGGCATAATCAGAGATGTTGAAGCCGCACAGCCCAGCCGAGGAATTTGCAAACGGACGCTGGGCCTCAAGTTGACCACTGCAAGGCACAAAAAGCACCATTCCCATTTACAACACTTTCTGAAGCCTACCTCTGCTTTCAGTAGACACCAAATCAATACTCACCGGTTGACATCTTGACACAGCCTGTTTTCTGTAAAGGAAGAACAAAAAACAAAAGATCAGATGGAGAACTTTCCAGCTATCTTATGAGTTTGCTGCAAAATGACTCAATTCTATCAATCGCAAACTGCCGTTGTGTGTTCTGACTTACCATCCACTAGTGTTTCATTGCACTATTGCGAGAGAAGATGAAGCAGAGAGAAAAGAGAAAACAATTATGAACAGCTTCTCTTGGGCTATAACTCAACTCATAAGCCACCTAAAACAATGAAGTACTTACGAAACCGACGGGGCGAGGAGGCGTACAGTCTGAAGACAAGCCAAGAAAAAAGAGATTTCGGTCAATAGGAGGCCGCTGGCATTTATGGCTTACATTCACATGCATTTTGTCAGAATTCTTTTGTTTTACTCTGGTCATGCCATACCTTCTGGTGGTGACTGTAGAAGTTTGTCTACACTGGACTTGAGCTCCACTTTAAGTTCGGATGGGAGAACTGCCAAAGCCGTCTCCAGGCCTTTCAATCTAAAGAAACATACAAAATGCAGATTTTCAAAGCTTATTTCTACAGACTGCAAAAAAACTTAAAACCAAAGGTGCCAGGTTTCTCACATTGCACTGTAAGAGCCACACGTGAGGTTGGTGGGGATCACCACCAGAACTGAAGGACGGAAGCTGGCCAGCAGGACCACGAGATTGATTTGGAACCACAGCTCGTAGTCACTCGTTTGGAAGAGGGGGAATTTGGGAGCCAGAGCAGTCAAAGTCAGGTTCAGCATTGTGTCTCGGACGTCCCCGTTTGTGATGTAGGTTATGTTTCCCTGGGGGAGGGAGGGAAACAGAGCCTTCTTGTTCAAGAGCAGCACAATCGTGGTCTAGGCCAATCAGGATAACCAGGTTGATCAAAAAACAAAAACAAAAAAAACAAACTCACCTCCTTGCTGACCTCCACAAATTTTTCAAAGAATTTCTCAAGCTGATTCTCATCCGGGGATTTTAGGATGCTGTTCAACACCTCCTTCACCACGGTCACATTTTCAAGAGCAGCGGTGGACGGATCCAACAGCAGCTCGGCTTTCTGATCAGGTGACAGGGTTTGCAGAGCTGCCATCTAAGGTGAACAAAACACCAAGGAAATAGCAGGAATGATTGTCAGCGCTCTGCTTTCTGCCCAACACTAAGCACTAGTACCGGTGCCAATCAAAAGGCTCTCTTAAAGCTGTGTGACAACAGAAAACATAAGAGAAGGTAGGTATTTTACCCCGCTGACGTTCAACTCCTTAAGGTCAGAGTAATTGGCCACTGTGGTGAATGGGCCCAGGTTGGCCTTAAGCCAATCAGCATCGCTGGAAATGTTCTGTCTGCAACCTGTTTTTAAAGATAGGGGTGGAGGAAGATCAGTCTGCATCCCTGCACTGTTATGAAGTTGACGCACACAACTACGGTGAGCTGTCAGCTGAATATAAAAACCCCACTGCAACGCACTCAATTCTGGCAATAGAGGGATGCCGCAAAAGCATGCTCTGGGAAGGCCTACCTGGAATGCTAAATTGGCTGGCAAATTTCTTCAGGTGCTCCACCAGAACTTTGGTTATCTCCTGCGTCCTGATGAGTGTCATTTTGGGGAACACAGATCCCAGTCCTTCAACGCTGCAACAGAAAGCCACAGAGGGTCATTATGTGGACGTATTGGTACAGATCTACAAACTTCCTGTCTCCAAATTCAGGCACTCACATCACATGGTAGTTGGTGCAGCTGATGTTAGCTGTGACTGTAACCAGCATTTCTGCGGTGAAACTGGGGAGGATAGGGATGAGCTTCACAGTGAACCACGTAACCCAGACAGAGGCCTCAAATTCCTGGATCTTCGATCTGATGATTATGAAGGTTCGGTTCATCATCACGTCTCTCACAGCAGGGATGATAACGGGATTCTGCAAAAACACAAAACCAGGATTGTGAACGCCACTGCAAGAGAGCCCCGTACTTTGGGCTACTCTCCACGGCATCAATGCCATCTTCTGTCAGACACTTTGTCTTATTGACTTGCCTCAGGAGCTGCGCTCAGCACCGTCAGAAACTCCTCTACGTTCTCGAAACCGTCGCCTTCCTCCAGTCGGTCGAACACAGCGCTGATCTGATTGGTGTTGTTCAGTACTCCAGAGGTCAGTGTGAGTTCAGCTACTTGGGTAGGGGTCAGCAGTGCCAATGATTCAAACTAAAGCACATCATAGACACAGATTAAGCAGTTTATAAAAAAAAAATAATAAAAAAAATCTTTCTTTTTTTTTAAATACTGGAGCAAGCCAAAAAAGTTACTCACACTGGAGAAATTTTCATTCAGGGACTTCAGTTCCTCCAAGCTAGCGTAGCTGGAGAAATTGCCAATGTTCTTCTCAAGCCAGTCAGCACTGCTCGTAGTTTTGGAAAGACAGGCAGGATCTGGATTGAACACAGAGTAATGGGGGAATTCATCAGAGCACCACTGACTTGTGAGCAAGCTGAAATAACTGTGACAAGCTGAGACGTTGACGGACGCTCAGGGAACTACAGCGCGAGAGATGACAACTCGAGGCAGTGATAGCACTAAAAAGTACCTTTTAGGTCGTCTCTCGACAAGAAGCGTCGGACGAATTGAGTGAAGACGGCCCGTTTCTGCTCCTCCGCCATGAGGGATGCCTGACGACCGAGAGCTTGCACCCTGAATCAGGAAAGATCAGCGGACGTTACGGATTGCCAGACTTCACTCCACTAAACACCACTTGAGGATTTACACAGCACTGAGCATACTTACACAACTTGGTAGGTGTCGCAACTGAAGTTCTTGGAGCTAAGGCAGGACAGAAAGTCCCGAGAGACTGCTGACAAAAATGGTCTCAGCCTGTCCTGGAACCAGGCGGCAACGAAGCTGGCATCCGTCAGCTGTGCGGCGCTGAAGTTGTTGACTTTCACCTCTCCAATGGCATCGAGAACATGGGACTGAGGCTGACCGTTTGTTAGGGTCTGTAAAAATAATGGGGCATGTCAGTTCAGCGCTCTGAGGCAGCACTCCATTTTCTGTCCCAGAAAAAGCAGGGGTGTCGCCTACCTTGTTGGAGAACTTTGACAGAGCATCCTCCAGAACTCCTGCGACTTTCTGGAAGAAAAGCTTCCACGTCTCTGTGCTGACGCTCGTGCCGCTTGGCGCCTTGCAAGTCAGCAGCGTGAAGATGTCATCAGAGGACAGAGATGATGCAACCTTGAAAGAGGTGGACAGATTTAGGCAGTCAGAGACACAGGACACTTTGCAAAGACAAGCACTCAGGTGCACAGCTCATGGAGGACTTACCGAAGAGCAGGCATAATCAGAGATGTTGAAGCCGCACAGCCCAGCCGAGGAATTTGCAAACGGACGCTGGGCCTCAAGTTGACCACTGCAAGGCACAAAAAGCACCATTCCCATTTACAACACTTTCTGAAGCCTACCTCTGCTTTCAGTAGACACCAAATCAATACTCACCGGTTGACATCTTGACACAGCCTGTTTTCTGTAAAGGAAGAACAAAAAACAAAAGATCAGATGGAGAACTTTCCAGCTATCTTATGAGTTTGCTGCAAAATGACTCAATTCTATCAATCGCAAACTGCCGTTGTGTGTTCTGACTTACCATCCACTAGTGTTTCATTGCACTATTGCGAGAGAAGATGAAGCAGAGAGAAAAGAGAAAACAATTATGAACAGCTTCTCTTGGGCTATAACTCAACTCATAAGCCACCTAAAACAATGAAGTACTTACGAAACCGACGGGGCGAGGAGGCGTACAGTCTGAAGACAAGCCAAGAAAAAAGAGATTTCGGTCAATAGGAGGCCGCTGGCATTTATGGCTTACATTCACATGCATTTTGTCAGAATTCTTTTGTTTTACTCTGGTCATGCCATACCTTCTGGTGGTGACTGTAGAAGTTTGTCTACACTGGACTTGAGCTCCACTTTAAGTTCGGATGGGAGAACTGCCAAAGCCGTCTCCAGGCCTTTCAATCTAAAGAAACATACAAAATGCAGATTTTCAAAGCTTATTTCTACAGACTGCAAAAAAACTTAAAACCAAAGGTGCCAGGTTTCTCACATTGCACTGTAAGAGCCACACGTGAGGTTGGTGGGGATCACCACCAGAACTGAAGGACGGAAGCTGGCCAGCAGGACCACGAGATTGATTTGGAACCACAGCTCGTAGTCACTCGTTTGGAAGAGGGGGAATTTGGGAGCCAGAGCAGTCAAAGTCAGGTTCAGCATTGTGTCTCGGACGTCCCCGTTTGTGATGTAGGTTATGTTTCCCTGGGGGAGGGAGGGAAACAGAGCCTTCTTGTTCAAGAGCAGCACAATCGTGGTCTAGGCCAATCAGGATAACCAGGTTGATCAAAAAACAAAAACAAAAAAAACAAACTCACCTCCTTGCTGACCTCCACAAATTTTTCAAAGAATTTCTCAAGCTGATTCTCATCCGGGGATTTTAGGATGCTGTTCAACACCTCCTTCACCACGGTCACATTTTCAAGAGCAGCGGTGGACGGATCCAACAGCAGCTCGGCTTTCTGATCAGGTGACAGGGTTTGCAGAGCTGCCATCTAAGGTGAACAAAACACCAAGGAAATAGCAGGAATGATTGTCAGCGCTCTGCTTTCTGCCCAACACTAAGCACTAGTACCGGTGCCAATCAAAAGGCTCTCTTAAAGCTGTGTGACAACAGAAAACATAAGAGAAGGTAGGTATTTTACCCCGCTGACGTTCAACTCCTTAAGGTCAGAGTAATTGGCCACTGTGGTGAATGGGCCCAGGTTGGCCTTAAGCCAATCAGCATCGCTGGAAATGTTCTGTCTGCAACCTGTTTTTAAAGATAGGGGTGGAGGAAGATCAGTCTGCATCCCTGCACTGTTATGAAGTTGACGCACACAACTACGGTGAGCTGTCAGCTGAATATAAAAACCCCACTGCAACGCACTCAATTCTGGCAATAGAGGGATGCCGCAAAAGCATGCTCTGGGAAGGCCTACCTGGAATGCTAAATTGGCTGGCAAATTTCTTCAGGTGCTCCACCAGAACTTTGGTTATCTCCTGCGTCCTGATGAGTGTCATTTTGGGGAACACAGATCCCAGTCCTTCAACGCTGCAACAGAAAGCCACAGAGGGTCATTATGTGGACGTATTGGTACAGATCTACAAACTTCCTGTCTCCAAATTCAGGCACTCACATCACATGGTAGTTGGTGCAGCTGATGTTAGCTGTGACTGTAACCAGCATTTCTGCGGTGAAACTGGGGAGGATAGGGATGAGCTTCACAGTGAACCACGTAACCCAGACAGAGGCCTCAAATTCCTGGATCTTCGATCTGATGATTATGAAGGTTCGGTTCATCATCACGTCTCTCACAGCAGGGATGATAACGGGATTCTGCAAAAACACAAAACCAGGATTGTGAACGCCACTGCAAGAGAGCCCCGTACTTTGGGCTATTCTCCACGGCATCAATGCCATCTTCTGTCAGACACTTTGTCTTATTGACTTGCCTCAGGAGCTGCGCTCAGCACCGTCAGAAACTCCTCTACGTTCTCGAAACCGTCGCCTTCCTCCAGTCGGTCGAACACAGCGCTGATCTGATTGGTGTTGTTCAGTACTCCAGAGGTCAGTGTGAGTTCAGCTACTTGGGTAGGGGTCAGCAGTGCCAATGATTCAAACTAAAGCACATCATAGACACAGATTAAGCAGTTTATAAAAAAAAAAAAAAAAAAAAAGTCTTTCTTTTTTTTTTAAATACTGGAGCAAGCCAAAAAAGTTACTCACACTGGAGAAATTTTCATTCAGGGACTTCAGTTCCTCCAAGCTAGCGTAGCTGGAGAAATTGCCAATGTTCTTCTCAAGCCAGTCAGCACTGCTCGTAGTTTTGGAAAGACAGGCAGGATCTGGATTGAACACAGAGTAATGGGGGAATTCATCAGAGCACCACTGACTTGTGAGCAAGCTGAAATAACTGTGACAAGCTGAGACGTTGACGGACGCTCAGGGAACTACAGCGCGAGAGATGACAACTCGAGGCAGTGATAGCACTAAAAAGTACCTTTTAGGTCGTCTCTCGACAAGAAGCGTCGGACGAATTGAGTGAAGACGGCCCGTTTCTGCTCCTCCGCCATGAGGGATGCCTGACGACCGAGAGCTTGCACCCTGAATCAGGAAAGATCAGCGGACGTTACGGATTGCCAGACTTCACTCCACTAAACACCACTTGAGGATTTACACAGCACTGAGCATACTTACACAACTTGGTAGGTGTCGCAACTGAAGTTCTTGGAGCTAAGGCAGGACAGAAAGTCCCGAGAGACTGCTGACAAAAATGGTCTCAGCCTGTCCTGGAACCAGGCGGCAACGAAGCTGGCATCCGTCAGCTGTGCGGCGCTGAAGTTGTTGACTTTCACCTCTCCAATGGCATCGAGAACATGGGACTGAGGCTGACCGTTTGTTAGGGTCTGTAAAAATAATGGGGCATGTCAGTTCAGCGCTCTGAGGCAGCACTCCATTTTCTGTCCCAGAAAAAGCAGGGGTGTCGCCTACCTTGTTGGAGAACTTTGACAGAGCATCCTCCAGAACTCCTGCGACTTTCTGGAAGAAAAGCTTCCACGTCTCTGTGCTGACGCTCGTGCCGCTTGGCGCCTTGCAAGTCAGCAGCGTGAAGATGTCATCAGAGGACAGAGATGATGCAACCTTGAAAGAGGTGGACAGATTTAGGCAGTCAGAGACACAGGACACTTTGCAAAGACAAGCACTCAGGTGCACAGCTCATGGAGGACTTACCGAAGAGCAGGCATAATCAGAGATGTTGAAGCCGCACAGCCCAGCCGAGGAATTTGCAAACGGACGCTGGGCCTCAAGTTGACCACTGCAAGGCACAAAAAGCACCATTCCCATTTACAACACTTTCTGAAGCCTACCTCTGCTTTCAGTAGACACCAAATCAATACTCACCGGTTGACATCTTGACACAGCCTGTTTTCTGTAAAGGAAGAACAAAAAACAAAAGATCAGATGGAGAACTTTCCAGCTATCTTATGAGTTTGCTGCAAAATGACTCAATTCTATCAATCGCAAACTGCCGTTGTGTGTTCTGACTTACCATCCACTAGTGTTTCATTGCACTATTGCGAGAGAAGATGAAGCAGAGAGAAAAGAGAAAACAATTATGAACAGCTTCTCTTGGGCTATAACTCAACTCATAAGCCACCTAAAACAATGAAGTACTTACGAAACCGACGGGGCGAGGAGGCGTACAGTCTGAAGACAAGCCAAGAAAAAAGAGATTTCGGTCAATAGGAGGCCGCTGGCATTTATGGCTTACATTCACATGCATTTTGTCAGAATTCTTTTGTTTTACTCTGGTCATGCCATACCTTCTGGTGGTGACTGTAGAAGTTTGTCTACACTGGACTTGAGCTCCACTTTAAGTTCGGATGGGAGAACTGCCAAAGCCGTCTCCAGGCCTTTCAATCTAAAGAAACATACAAAATGCAGATTTTCAAAGCTTATTTCTACAGACTGCAAAAAAACTTAAAACCAAAGGTGCCAGGTTTCTCACATTGCACTGTAAGAGCCACACGTGAGGTTGGTGGGGATCACCACCAGAACTGAAGGACGGAAGCTGGCCAGCAGGACCACGAGATTGATTTGGAACCACAGCTCGTAGTCACTCGTTTGGAAGAGGGGGAATTTGGGAGCCAGAGCAGTCAAAGTCAGGTTCAGCATTGTGTCTCGGACGTCCCCGTTTGTGATGTAGGTTATGTTTCCCTGGGGGAGGGAGGGAAACAGAGCCTTCTTGTTCAAGAGCAGCACAATCGTGGTCTAGGCCAATCAGGATAACCAGGTTGATCAAAAAACAAAAACAAAAAAAACAAACTCACCTCCTTGCTGACCTCCACAAATTTTTCAAAGAATTTCTCAAGCTGATTCTCATCCGGGGATTTTAGGATGCTGTTCAACACCTCCTTCACCACGGTCACATTTTCAAGAGCAGCGGTGGACGGATCCAACAGCAGCTCGGCTTTCTGATCAGGTGACAGGGTTTGCAGAGCTGCCATCTAAGGTGAACAAAACACCAAGGAAATAGCAGGAATGATTGTCAGCGCTCTGCTTTCTGCCCAACACTAAGCACTAGTACCGGTGCCAATCAAAAGGCTCTCTTAAAGCTGTGTGACAACAGAAAACATAAGAGAAGGTAGGTATTTTACCCCGCTGACGTTCAACTCCTTAAGGTCAGAGTAATTGGCCACTGTGGTGAATGGGCCCAGGTTGGCCTTAAGCCAATCAGCATCGCTGGAAATGTTCTGTCTGCAACCTGTTTTTAAAGATAGGGGTGGAGGAAGATCAGTCTGCATCCCTGCACTGTTATGAAGTTGACGCACACAACTACGGTGAGCTGTCAGCTGAATATAAAAACCCCACTGCAACGCACTCAATTCTGGCAATAGAGGGATGCCGCAAAAGCATGCTCTGGGAAGGCCTACCTGGAATGCTAAATTGGCTGGCAAATTTCTTCAGGTGCTCCACCAGAACTTTGGTTATCTCCTGCGTCCTGATGAGTGTCATTTTGGGGAACACAGATCCCAGTCCTTCAACGCTGCAACAGAAAGCCACAGAGGGTCATTATGTGGACGTATTGGTACAGATCTACAAACTTCCTGTCTCCAAATTCAGGCACTCACATCACATGGTAGTTGGTGCAGCTGATGTTAGCTGTGACTGTAACCAGCATTTCTGCGGTGAAACTGGGGAGGATAGGGATGAGCTTCACAGTGAACCACGTAACCCAGACAGAGGCCTCAAATTCCTGGATCTTCGATCTGATGATTATGAAGGTTCGGTTCATCATCACGTCTCTCACAGCAGGGATGATAACGGGATTCTGCAAAAACACAAAACCAGGATTGTGAACGCCACTGCAAGAGAGCCCCGTACTTTGGGCTACTCTCCACGGCATCAATGCCATCTTCTGTCAGACACTTTGTCTTATTGACTTGCCTCAGGAGCTGCGCTCAGCACCGTCAGAAACTCCTCTACGTTCTCGAAACCGTCGCCTTCCTCCAGTCGGTCGAACACAGCGCTGATCTGATTGGTGTTGTTCAGTACTCCAGAGGTCAGTGTGAGTTCAGCTACTTGGGTAGGGGTCAGCAGTGCCAATGATTCAAACTAAAGCACATCATAGACACAGATTAAGCAGTTTATAAAAAAAAAATAATAAAAAAAATCTTTCTTTTTTTTTAAATACTGGAGCAAGCCAAAAAAGTTACTCACACTGGAGAAATTTTCATTCAGGGACTTCAGTTCCTCCAAGCTAGCGTAGCTGGAGAAATTGCCAATGTTCTTCTCAAGCCAGTCAGCACTGCTCGTAGTTTTGGAAAGACAGGCAGGATCTGGATTGAACACAGAGTAATGGGGGAATTCATCAGAGCACCACTGACTTGTGAGCAAGCTGAAATAACTGTGACAAGCTGAGACGTTGACGGACGCTCAGGGAACTACAGCGCGAGAGATGACAACTCGAGGCAGTGATAGCACTAAAAAGTACCTTTTAGGTCGTCTCTCGACAAGAAGCGTCGGACGAATTGAGTGAAGACGGCCCGTTTCTGCTCCTCCGCCATGAGGGATGCCTGACGACCGAGAGCTTGCACCCTGAATCAGGAAAGATCAGCGGACGTTACGGATTGCCAGACTTCACTCCACTAAACACCACTTGAGGATTTACACAGCACTGAGCATACTTACACAACTTGGTAGGTGTCGCAACTGAAGTTCTTGGAGCTAAGGCAGGACAGAAAGTCCCGAGAGACTGCTGACAAAAATGGTCTCAGCCTGTCCTGGAACCAGGCGGCAACGAAGCTGGCATCCGTCAGCTGTGCGGCGCTGAAGTTGTTGACTTTCACCTCTCCAATGGCATCGAGAACATGGGACTGAGGCTGACCGTTTGTTAGGGTCTGTAAAAATAATGGGGCATGTCAGTTCAGCGCTCTGAGGCAGCACTCCATTTTCTGTCCCAGAAAAAGCAGGGGTGTCGCCTACCTTGTTGGAGAACTTTGACAGAGCATCCTCCAGAACTCCTGCGACTTTCTGGAAGAAAAGCTTCCACGTCTCTGTGCTGACGCTCGTGCCGCTTGGCGCCTTGCAAGTCAGCAGCGTGAAGATGTCATCAGAGGACAGAGATGATGCAACCTTGAAAGAGGTGGACAGATTTAGGCAGTCAGAGACACAGGACACTTTGCAAAGACAAGCACTCAGGTGCACAGCTCATGGAGGACTTACCGAAGAGCAGGCATAATCAGAGATGTTGAAGCCGCACAGCCCAGCCGAGGAATTTGCAAACGGACGCTGGGCCTCAAGTTGACCACTGCAAGGCACAAAAAGCACCATTCCCATTTACAACACTTTCTGAAGCCTACCTCTGCTTTCAGTAGACACCAAATCAATACTCACCGGTTGACATCTTGACACAGCCTGTTTTCTGTAAAGGAAGAACAAAAAACAAAAGATCAGATGGAGAACTTTCCAGCTATCTTATGAGTTTGCTGCAAAATGACTCAATTCTATCAATCGCAAACTGCCGTTGTGTGTTCTGACTTACCATCCACTAGTGTTTCATTGCACTATTGCGAGAGAAGATGAAGCAGAGAGAAAAGAGAAAACAATTATGAACAGCTTCTCTTGGGCTATAACTCAACTCATAAGCCACCTAAAACAATGAAGTACTTACGAAACCAACGGGGCGAGGAGGCGTACAGTCTGAAGACAAGCCAAGAAAAAAGAGATTTCGGTCAATAGGAGGCCGCTGGCATTTATGGCTTACATTCACATGCATTTTGTCAGAATTCTTTTGTTTTACTCTGGTCATGCCATACCTTCTGGTGGTGACTGTAGAAGTTTGTCTACACTGGACTTGAGCTCCACTTTAAGTTCGGATGGGAGAACTGCCAAAGCCGTCTCCAGGCCTTTCAATCTAAAGAAACATACAAAATGCAGATTTTCAAAGCTTATTTCTACAGACTGCAAAAAAACTTAAAACCAAAGGTGCCAGGTTTCTCACATTGCACTGTAAGAGCCACACGTGAGGTTGGTGGGGATCACCACCAGAACTGAAGGACGGAAGCTGGCCAGCAGGACCACGAGATTGATTTGGAACCACAGCTCGTAGTCACTCGTTTGGAAGAGGGGGAATTTGGGAGCCAGAGCAGTCAAAGTCAGGTTCAGCATTGTGTCTCGGACGTCCCCGTTTGTGATGTAGGTTATGTTTCCCTGGGGGAGGGAGGGAAACAGAGCCTTCTTGTTCAAGAGCAGCACAATCGTGGTCTAGGCCAATCAGGATAACCAGGTTGATCAAAAAACAAAAACAAAAAAAACAAACTCACCTCCTTGCTGACCTCCACAAATTTTTCAAAGAATTTCTCAAGCTGATTCTCATCCGGGGATTTTAGGATGCTGTTCAACACCTCCTTCACCACGGTCACATTTTCAAGAGCAGCGGTGGACGGATCCAACAGCAGCTCGGCTTTCTGATCAGGTGACAGGGTTTGCAGAGCTGCCATCTAAGGTGAACAAAACACCAAGGAAATAGCAGGAATGATTGTCAGCGCTCTGCTTTCTGCCCAACACTAAGCACTAGTACCGGTGCCAATCAAAAGGCTCTCTTAAAGCTGTGTGACAACAGAAAACATAAGAGAAGGTAGGTATTTTACCCCGCTGACGTTCAACTCCTTAAGGTCAGAGTAATTGGCCACTGTGGTGAATGGGCCCAGGTTGGCCTTAAGCCAATCAGCATCGCTGGAAATGTTCTGTCTGCAACCTGTTTTTAAAGATAGGGGTGGAGGAAGATCAGTCTGCATCCCTGCACTGTTATGAAGTTGACGCACACAACTACGGTGAGCTGTCAGCTGAATATAAAAACCCCACTGCAACGCACTCAATTCTGGCAATAGAGGGATGCCGCAAAAGCATGCTCTGGGAAGGCCTACCTGGAATGCTAAATTGGCTGGCAAATTTCTTCAGGTGCTCCACCAGAACTTTGGTTATCTCCTGCGTCCTGATGAGTGTCATTTTGGGGAACACAGATCCCAGTCCTTCAACGCTGCAACAGAAAGCCACAGAGGGTCATTATGTGGACGTATTGGTACAGATCTACAAACTTCCTGTCTCCAAATTCAGGCACTCACATCACATGGTAGTTGGTGCAGCTGATGTTAGCTGTGACTGTAACCAGCATTTCTGCGGTGAAACTGGGGAGGATAGGGATGAGCTTCACAGTGAACCACGTAACCCAGACAGAGGCCTCAAATTCCTGGATCTTCGATCTGATGATTATGAAGGTTCGGTTCATCATCACGTCTCTCACAGCAGGGATGATAACGGGATTCTGCAAAAACACAAAACCAGGATTGTGAACGCCACTGCAAGAGAGCCCCGTACTTTGGGCTACTCTCCACGGCATCAATGCCATCTTCTGTCAGACACTTTGTCTTATTGACTTGCCTCAGGAGCTGCGCTCAGCACCGTCAGAAACTCCTCTACGTTCTCGAAACCGTCGCCTTCCTCCAGTCGGTCGAACACAGCGCTGATCTGATTGGTGTTGTTCAGTACTCCAGAGGTCAGTGTGAGTTCAGCTACTTGGGTAGGGGTCAGCAGTGCCAATGATTCAAACTAAAGCACATCATAGACACAGATTAAGCAGTTTATAAAAAAAAAATAATAAAAAAAATCTTTCTTTTTTTTTAAATACTGGAGCAAGCCAAAAAAGTTACTCACACTGGAGAAATTTTCATTCAGGGACTTCAGTTCCTCCAAGCTAGCGTAGCTGGAGAAATTGCCAATGTTCTTCTCAAGCCAGTCAGCACTGCTCGTAGTTTTGGAAAGACAGGCAGGATCTGGATTGAACACAGAGTAATGGGGGAATTCATCAGAGCACCACTGACTTGTGAGCAAGCTGAAATAACTGTGACAAGCTGAGACGTTGACGGACGCTCAGGGAACTACAGCGCGAGAGATGACAACTCGAGGCAGTGATAGCACTAAAAAGTACCTTTTAGGTCGTCTCTCGACAAGAAGCGTCGGACGAATTGAGTGAAGACGGCCCGTTTCTGCTCCTCCGCCATGAGGGATGCCTGACGACCGAGAGCTTGCACCCTGAATCAGGAAAGATCAGCGGACGTTACGGATTGCCAGACTTCACTCCACTAAACACCACTTGAGGATTTACACAGCACTGAGCATACTTACACAACTTGGTAGGTGTCGCAACTGAAGTTCTTGGAGCTAAGGCAGGACAGAAAGTCCCGAGAGACTGCTGACAAAAATGGTCTCAGCCTGTCCTGGAACCAGGCGGCAACGAAGCTGGCATCCGTCAGCTGTGCGGCGCTGAAGTTGTTGACTTTCACCTCTCCAATGGCATCGAGAACATGGGACTGAGGCTGACCGTTTGTTAGGGTCTGTAAAAATAATGGGGCATGTCAGTTCAGCGCTCTGAGGCAGCACTCCATTTTCTGTCCCAGAAAAAGCAGGGGTGTCGCCTACCTTGTTGGAGAACTTTGACAGAGCATCCTCCAGAACTCCTGCGACTTTCTGGAAGAAAAGCTTCCACGTCTCTGTGCTGACGCTCGTGCCGCTTGGCGCCTTGCAAGTCAGCAGCGTGAAGATGTCATCAGAGGACAGAGATGATGCAACCTTGAAAGAGGTGGACAGATTTAGGCAGTCAGAGACACAGGACACTTTGCAAAGACAAGCACTCAGGTGCACAGCTCATGGAGGACTTACCGAAGAGCAGGCATAATCAGAGATGTTGAAGCCGCACAGCCCAGCCGAGGAATTTGCAAACGGACGCTGGGCCTCAAGTTGACCACTGCAAGGCACAAAAAGCACCATTCCCATTTACAACACTTTCTGAAGCCTACCTCTGCTTTCAGTAGACACCAAATCAATACTCACCGGTTGACATCTTGACACAGCCTGTTTTCTGTAAAGGAAGAACAAAAAACAAAAGATCAGATGGAGAACTTTCCAGCTATCTTATGAGTTTGCTGCAAAATGACTCAATTCTATCAATCGCAAACTGCCGTTGTGTGTTCTGACTTACCATCCACTAGTGTTTCATTGCACTATTGCGAGAGAAGATGAAGCAGAGAGAAAAGAGAAAACAATTATGAACAGCTTCTCTTGGGCTATAACTCAACTCATAAGCCACCTAAAACAATGAAGTACTTACGAAACCGACGGGGCGAGGAGGCGTACAGTCTGAAGACAAGCCAAGAAAAAAGAGATTTCGGTCAATAGGAGGCCGCTGGCATTTATGGCTTACATTCACATGCATTTTGTCAGAATTCTTTTGTTTTACTCTGGTCATGCCATACCTTCTGGTGGTGACTGTAGAAGTTTGTCTACACTGGACTTGAGCTCCACTTTAAGTTCGGATGGGAGAACTGCCAAAGCCGTCTCCAGGCCTTTCAATCTAAAGAAACATACAAAATGCAGATTTTCAAAGCTTATTTCTACAGACTGCAAAAAAACTTAAAACCAAAGGTGCCAGGTTTCTCACATTGCACTGTAAGAGCCACACGTGAGGTTGGTGGGGATCACCACCAGAACTGAAGGACGGAAGCTGGCCAGCAGGACCACGAGATTGATTTGGAACCACAGCTCGTAGTCACTCGTTTGGAAGAGGGGGAATTTGGGAGCCAGAGCAGTCAAAGTCAGGTTCAGCATTGTGTCTCGGACGTCCCCGTTTGTGATGTAGGTTATGTTTCCCTGGGGGAGGGAGGGAAACAGAGCCTTCTTGTTCAAGAGCAGCACAATCGTGGTCTAGGCCAATCAGGATAACCAGGTTGATCAAAAAACAAAAACAAAAAAAACAAACTCACCTCCTTGCTGACCTCCACAAATTTTTCAAAGAATTTCTCAAGCTGATTCTCATCCGGGGATTTTAGGATGCTGTTCAACACCTCCTTCACCACGGTCACATTTTCAAGAGCAGCGGTGGACGGATCCAACAGCAGCTCGGCTTTCTGATCAGGTGACAGGGTTTGCAGAGCTGCCATCTAAGGTGAACAAAACACCAAGGAAATAGCAGGAATGATTGTCAGCGCTCTGCTTTCTGCCCAACACTAAGCACTAGTACCGGTGCCAATCAAAAGGCTCTCTTAAAGCTGTGTGACAACAGAAAACATAAGAGAAGGTAGATATTTTACCCCGCTGACGTTCAACTCCTTAAGGTCAGAGTAATTGGCCACTGTGGTGAATGGGCCCAGGTTGGCCTTAAGCCAATCAGCATCGCTGGAAATGTTCTGTCTGCAACCTGTTTTTAAAGATAGGGGTGGAGGAAGATCAGTCTGCATCCCTGCACTGTTATGAAGTTGACGCACACAACTACGGTGAGCTGTCAGCTGAATATAAAAACCCCACTGCAACGCACTCAATTCTGGCAATAGAGGGATGCCGCAAAAGCATGCTCTGGGAAGGCCTACCTGGAATGCTAAATTGGCTGGCAAATTTCTTCAGGTGCTCCACCAGAACTTTGGTTATCTCCTGCGTCCTGATGAGTGTCATTTTGGGGAACACAGATCCCAGTCCTTCAACGCTGCAACAGAAAGCCACAGAGGGTCATTATGTGGACGTATTGGTACAGATCTACAAACTTCCTGTCTCCAAATTCAGGCACTCACATCACATGGTAGTTGGTGCAGCTGATGTTAGCTGTGACTGTAACCAGCATTTCTGCG
The DNA here is from genome assembly GCF_963993115.1 of Abramis brama. Classification (NCBI taxonomy): domain Eukaryota; kingdom Metazoa; phylum Chordata; class Actinopteri; order Cypriniformes; family Leuciscidae; genus Abramis; species Abramis brama. The sequence goes on along the minus strand of NC_139964.1, from coordinate 760,481 downwards.
GTGAAACTGGGGAGGATAGGGATGAGCTTCACAGTGAACCACGTAACCCAGACAGAGGCCTCAAATTCCTGGATCTTCGATCTGATGATTATGAAGGTTCGGTTCATCATCACGTCTCTCACAGCAGGGATGATAACGGGATTCTGCAAAAACACAAAACCAGGATTGTGAACGCCACTGCAAGAGAGCCCCGTACTTTGGGCTACTCTCCACGGCATCAATGCCATCTTCTGTCAGACACTTTGTCTTATTGACTTGCCTCAGGAGCTGCGCTCAGCACCGTCAGAAACTCCTCTACGTTCTCGAAACCGTCGCCTTCCTCCAGTCGGTCGAACACAGCGCTGATCTGATTGGTGTTGTTCAGTACTCCAGAGGTCAGTGTGAGTTCAGCTACTTGGGTAGGGGTCAGCAGTGCCAATGATTCAAACTAAAGCACATCATAGACACAGATTAAGCAGTTTATAAAAAAAAAATAATAAAAAAAATCTTTCTTTTTTTTTAAATACTGGAGCAAGCCAAAAAAGTTACTCACACTGGAGAAATTTTCATTCAGGGACTTCAGTTCCTCCAAGCTAGCGTAGCTGGAGAAATTGCCAATGTTCTTCTCAAGCCAGTCAGCACTGCTCGTAGTTTTGGAAAGACAGGCAGGATCTGGATTGAACACAGAGTAATGGGGGAATTCATCAGAGCACCACTGACTTGTGAGCAAGCTGAAATAACTGTGACAAGCTGAGACGTTGACGGACGCTCAGGGAACTACAGCGCGAGAGATGACAACTCGAGGCAGTGATAGCACTAAAAAGTACCTTTTAGGTCGTCTCTCGACAAGAAGCGTCGGACGAATTGAGTGAAGACGGCCCGTTTCTGCTCCTCCGCCATGAGGGATGCCTGACGACCGAGAGCTTGCACCCTGAATCAGGAAAGATCAGCGGACGTTACGGATTGCCAGACTTCACTCCACTAAACACCACTTGAGGATTTACACAGCACTGAGCATACTTACACAACTTGGTAGGTGTCGCAACTGAAGTTCTTGGAGCTAAGGCAGGACAGAAAGTCCCGAGAGACTGCTGACAAAAATGGTCTCAGCCTGTCCTGGAACCAGGCGGCAACGAAGCTGGCATCCGTCAGCTGTGCGGCGCTGAAGTTGTTGACTTTCACCTCTCCAATGGCATCGAGAACATGGGACTGAGGCTGACCGTTTGTTAGGGTCTGTAAAAATAATGGGGCATGTCAGTTCAGCGCTCTGAGGCAGCACTCCATTTTCTGTCCCAGAAAAAGCAGGGGTGTCGCCTACCTTGTTGGAGAACTTTGACAGAGCATCCTCCAGAACTCCTGCGACTTTCTGGAAGAAAAGCTTCCACGTCTCTGTGCTGACGCTCGTGCCGCTTGGCGCCTTGCAAGTCAGCAGCGTGAAGATGTCATCAGAGGACAGAGATGATGCAACCTTGAAAGAGGTGGACAGATTTAGGCAGTCAGAGACACAGGACACTTTGCAAAGACAAGCACTCAGGTGCACAGCTCATGGAGGACTTACCGAAGAGCAGGCATAATCAGAGATGTTGAAGCCGCACAGCCCAGCCGAGGAATTTGCAAACGGACGCTGGGCCTCAAGTTGACCACTGCAAGGCACAAAAAGCACCATTCCCATTTACAACACTTTCTGAAGCCTACCTCTGCTTTCAGTAGACACCAAATCAATACTCACCGGTTGACATCTTGACACAGCCTGTTTTCTGTAAAGGAAGAACAAAAAACAAAAGATCAGATGGAGAACTTTCCAGCTATCTTATGAGTTTGCTGCAAAATGACTCAATTCTATCAATCGCAAACTGCCGTTGTGTGTTCTGACTTACCATCCACTAGTGTTTCATTGCACTATTGCGAGAGAAGATGAAGCAGAGAGAAAAGAGAAAACAATTATGAACAGCTTCTCTTGGGCTATAACTCAACTCATAAGCCACCTAAAACAATGAAGTACTTACGAAACCGACGGGGCGAGGAGGCGTACAGTCTGAAGACAAGCCAAGAAAAAAGAGATTTCGGTCAATAGGAGGCCGCTGGCATTTATGGCTTACATTCACATGCATTTTGTCAGAATTCTTTTGTTTTACTCTGGTCATGCCATACCTTCTGGTGGTGACTGTAGAAGTTTGTCTACACTGGACTTGAGCTCCACTTTAAGTTCGGATGGGAGAACTGCCAAAGCCGTCTCCAGGCCTTTCAATCTAAAGAAACATACAAAATGCAGATTTTCAAAGCTTATTTCTACAGACTGCAAAAAAACTTAAAACCAAAGGTGCCAGGTTTCTCACATTGCACTGTAAGAGCCACACGTGAGGTTGGTGGGGATCACCACCAGAACTGAAGGACGGAAGCTGGCCAGCAGGACCACGAGATTGATTTGGAACCACAGCTCGTAGTCACTCGTTTGGAAGAGGGGGAATTTGGGAGCCAGAGCAGTCAAAGTCAGGTTCAGCATTGTGTCTCGGACGTCCCCGTTTGTGATGTAGGTTATGTTTCCCTGGGGGAGGGAGGGAAACAGAGCCTTCTTGTTCAAGAGCAGCACAATCGTGGTCTAGGCCAATCAGGATAACCAGGTTGATCAAAAAACAAAAACAAAAAAAACAAACTCACCTCCTTGCTGACCTCCACAAATTTTTCAAAGAATTTCTCAAGCTGATTCTCATCCGGGGATTTTAGGATGCTGTTCAACACCTCCTTCACCACGGTCACATTTTCAAGAGCAGCGGTGGACGGATCCAACAGCAGCTCGGCTTTCTGATCAGGTGACAGGGTTTGCAGAGCTGCCATCTAAGGTGAACAAAACACCAAGGAAATAGCAGGAATGATTGTCAGCGCTCTGCTTTCTGCCCAACACTAAGCACTAGTACCGGTGCCAATCAAAAGGCTCTCTTAAAGCTGTGTGACAACAGAAAACATAAGAGAAGGTAGGTATTTTACCCCGCTGACGTTCAACTCCTTAAGGTCAGAGTAATTGGCCACTGTGGTGAATGGGCCCAGGTTGGCCTTAAGCCAATCAGCATCGCTGGAAATGTTCTGTCTGCAACCTGTTTTTAAAGATAGGGGTGGAGGAAGATCAGTCTGCATCCCTGCACTGTTATGAAGTTGACGCACACAACTACGGTGAGCTGTCAGCTGAATATAAAAACCCCACTGCAACGCACTCAATTCTGGCAATAGAGGGATGCCGCAAAAGCATGCTCTGGGAAGGCCTACCTGGAATGCTAAATTGGCTGGCAAATTTCTTCAGGTGCTCCACCAGAACTTTGGTTATCTCCTGCGTCCTGATGAGTGTCATTTTGGGGAACACAGATCCCAGTCCTTCAACGCTGCAACAGAAAGCCACAGAGGGTCATTATGTGGACGTATTGGTACAGATCTACAAACTTCCTGTCTCCAAATTCAGGCACTCACATCACATGGTAGTTGGTGCAGCTGATGTTAGCTGTGACTGTAACCAGCATTTCTGCGGTGAAACTGGGGAGGATAGGGATGAGCTTCACAGTGAACCACGTAACCCAGACAGAGGCCTCAAATTCCTGGATCTTCGATCTGATGATTATGAAGGTTCGGTTCATCATCACGTCTCTCACAGCAGGGATGATAACGGGATTCTGCAAAAACACAAAACCAGGATTGTGAACGCCACTGCAAGAGAGCCCCGTACTTTGGGCTATTCTCCACGGCATCAATGCCATCTTCTGTCAGACACTTTGTCTTATTGACTTGCCTCAGGAGCTGCGCTCAGCACCGTCAGAAACTCCTCTACGTTCTCGAAACCGTCGCCTTCCTCCAGTCGGTCGAACACAGCGCTGATCTGATTGGTGTTGTTCAGTACTCCAGAGGTCAGTGTGAGTTCAGCTACTTGGGTAGGGGTCAGCAGTGCCAATGATTCAAACTAAAGCACATCATAGACACAGATTAAGCAGTTTATAAAAAAAAAATAATAAAAAAAATCTTTCTTTTTTTTTAAATACTGGAGCAAGCCAAAAAAGTTACTCACACTGGAGAAATTTTCATTCAGGGACTTCAGTTCCTCCAAGCTAGCGTAGCTGGAGAAATTGCCAATGTTCTTCTCAAGCCAGTCAGCACTGCTCGTAGTTTTGGAAAGACAGGCAGGATCTGGATTGAACACAGAGTAATGGGGGAATTCATCAGAGCACCACTGACTTGTGAGCAAGCTGAAATAACTGTGACAAGCTGAGACGTTGACGGACGCTCAGGGAACTACAGCGCGAGAGATGACAACTCGAGGCAGTGATAGCACTAAAAAGTACCTTTTAGGTCGTCTCTCGACAAGAAGCGTCGGACGAATTGAGTGAAGACGGCCCGTTTCTGCTCCTCCGCCATGAGGGATGCCTGACGACCGAGAGCTTGCACCCTGAATCAGGAAAGATCAGCGGACGTTACGGATTGCCAGACTTCACTCCACTAAACACCACTTGAGGATTTACACAGCACTGAGCATACTTACACAACTTGGTAGGTGTCGCAACTGAAGTTCTTGGAGCTAAGGCAGGACAGAAAGTCCCGAGAGACTGCTGACAAAAATGGTCTCAGCCTGTCCTGGAACCAGGCGGCAACGAAGCTGGCATCCGTCAGCTGTGCGGCGCTGAAGTTGTTGACTTTCACCTCTCCAATGGCATCGAGAACATGGGACTGAGGCTGACCGTTTGTTAGGGTCTGTAAAAATAATGGGGCATGTCAGTTCAGCGCTCTGAGGCAGCACTCCATTTTCTGTCCCAGAAAAAGCAGGGGTGTCGCCTACCTTGTTGGAGAACTTTGACAGAGCATCCTCCAGAACTCCTGCGACTTTCTGGAAGAAAAGCTTCCACGTCTCTGTGCTGACGCTCGTGCCGCTTGGCGCCTTGCAAGTCAGCAGCGTGAAGATGTCATCAGAGGACAGAGATGATGCAACCTTGAAAGAGGTGGACAGATTTAGGCAGTCAGAGACACAGGACACTTTGCAAAGACAAGCACTCAGGTGCACAGCTCATGGAGGACTTACCGAAGAGCAGGCATAATCAGAGATGTTGAAGCCGCACAGCCCAGCCGAGGAATTTGCAAACGGACGCTGGGCCTCAAGTTGACCACTGCAAGGCACAAAAAGCACCATTCCCATTTACAACACTTTCTGAAGCCTACCTCTGCTTTCAGTAGACACCAAATCAATACTCACCGGTTGACATCTTGACACAGCCTGTTTTCTGTAAAGGAAGAACAAAAAACAAAAGATCAGATGGAGAACTTTCCAGCTATCTTATGAGTTTGCTGCAAAATGACTCAATTCTATCAATCGCAAACTGCCGTTGTGTGTTCTGACTTACCATCCACTAGTGTTTCATTGCACTATTGCGAGAGAAGATGAAGCAGAGAGAAAAGAGAAAACAATTATGAACAGCTTCTCTTGGGCTATAACTCAACTCATAAGCCACCTAAAACAATGAAGTACTTACGAAACCAACGGGGCGAGGAGGCGTACAGTCTGAAGACAAGCCAAGAAAAAAGAGATTTCGGTCAATAGGAGGCCGCTGGCATTTATGGCTTACATTCACATGCATTTTGTCAGAATTCTTTTGTTTTACTCTGGTCATGCCATACCTTCTGGTGGTGACTGTAGAAGTTTGTCTACACTGGACTTGAGCTCCACTTTAAGTTCGGATGGGAGAACTGCCAAAGCCGTCTCCAGGCCTTTCAATCTAAAGAAACATACAAAATGCAGATTTTCAAAGCTTATTTCTACAGACTGCAAAAAAACTTAAAACCAAAGGTGCCAGGTTTCTCACATTGCACTGTAAGAGCCACACGTGAGGTTGGTGGGGATCACCACCAGAACTGAAGGACGGAAGCTGGCCAGCAGGACCACGAGATTGATTTGGAACCACAGCTCGTAGTCACTCGTTTGGAAGAGGGGGAATTTGGGAGCCAGAGCAGTCAAAGTCAGGTTCAGCATTGTGTCTCGGACGTCCCCGTTTGTGATGTAGGTTATGTTTCCCTGGGGGAGGGAGGGAAACAGAGCCTTCTTGTTCAAGAGCAGCACAATCGTGGTCTAGGCCAATCAGGATAACCAGGTTGATCAAAAAACAAAAACAAAAAAAACAAACTCACCTCCTTGCTGACCTCCACAAATTTTTCAAAGAATTTCTCAAGCTGATTCTCATCCGGGGATTTTAGGATGCTGTTCAACACCTCCTTCACCACGGTCACATTTTCAAGAGCAGCGGTGGACGGATCCAACAGCAGCTCGGCTTTCTGATCAGGTGACAGGGTTTGCAGAGCTGCCATCTAAGGTGAACAAAACACCAAGGAAATAGCAGGAATGATTGTCAGCGCTCTGCTTTCTGCCCAACACTAAGCACTAGTACCGGTGCCAATCAAAAGGCTCTCTTAAAGCTGTGTGACAACAGAAAACATAAGAGAAGGTAGGTATTTTACCCCGCTGACGTTCAACTCCTTAAGGTCAGAGTAATTGGCCACTGTGGTGAATGGGCCCAGGTTGGCCTTAAGCCAATCAGCATCGCTGGAAATGTTCTGTCTGCAACCTGTTTTTAAAGATAGGGGTGGAGGAAGATCAGTCTGCATCCCGCACTGTTATGAAGTTGACGCACACAACTACGGTGAGCTGTCAGCTGAATATAAAAACCCCACTGCAACGCACTCAATTCTGGCAATAGAGGGATGCCGCAAAAGCATGCTCTGGGAAGGCCTACCTGGAATGCTAAATTGGCTGGCAAATTTCTTCAGGTGCTCCACCAGAACTTTGGTTATCTCCTGCGTCCTGATGAGTGTCATTTTGGGGAACACAGATCCCAGTCCTTCAACGCTGCAACAGAAAGCCACAGAGGGTCATTATGTGGACGTATTGGTACAGATCTACAAACTTCCTGTCTCCAAATTCAGGCACTCACATCACATGGTAGTTGGTGCAGCTGATGTTAGCTGTGACTGTAACCAGCATTTCTGCGGTGAAACTGGGGAGGATAGGGATGAGCTTCACAGTGAACCACGTAACCCAGACAGAGGCCTCAAATTCCTGGATCTTCGATCTGATGATTATGAAGGTTCGGTTCATCATCACGTCTCTCACAGCAGGGATGATAACGGGATTCTGCAAAAACACAAAACCAGGATTGTGAACGCCACTGCAAGAGAGCCCCGTACTTTGGGCTACTCTCCACGGCATCAATGCCATCTTCTGTCAGACACTTTGTCTTATTGACTTGCCTCAGGAGCTGCGCTCAGCACCGTCAGAAACTCCTCTACGTTCTCGAAACCGTCGCCTTCCTCCAGTCGGTCGAACACAGCGCTGATCTGATTGGTGTTGTTCAGTACTCCAGAGGTCAGTGTGAGTTCAGCTACTTGGGTAGGGGTCAGCAGTGCCAATGATTCAAACTAAAGCACATCATAGACACAGATTAAGCAGTTTATAAAAAAAAAATAATAAAAAAAATCTTTCTTTTTTTTTAAATACTGGAGCAAGCCAAAAAAGTTACTCACACTGGAGAAATTTTCATTCAGGGACTTCAGTTCCTCCAAGCTAGCGTAGCTGGAGAAATTGCCAATGTTCTTCTCAAGCCAGTCAGCACTGCTCGTAGTTTTGGAAAGACAGGCAGGATCTGGATTGAACACAGAGTAATGGGGGAATTCATCAGAGCACCACTGACTTGTGAGCAAGCTGAAATAACTGTGACAAGCTGAGACGTTGACGGACGCTCAGGGAACTACAGCGCGAGAGATGACAACTCGAGGCAGTGATAGCACTAAAAAGTACCTTTTAGGTCGTCTCTCGACAAGAAGCGTCGGACGAATTGAGTGAAGACGGCCCGTTTCTGCTCCTCCGCCATGAGGGATGCCTGACGACCGAGAGCTTGCACCCTGAATCAGGAAAGATCAGCGGACGTTACGGATTGCCAGACTTCACTCCACTAAACACCACTTGAGGATTTACACAGCACTGAGCATACTTACACAACTTGGTAGGTGTCGCAACTGAAGTTCTTGGAGCTAAGGCAGGACAGAAAGTCCCGAGAGACTGCTGACAAAAATGGTCTCAGCCTGTCCTGGAACCAGGCGGCAACGAAGCTGGCATCCGTCAGCTGTGCGGCGCTGAAGTTGTTGACTTTCACCTCTCCAATGGCATCGAGAACATGGGACTGAGGCTGACCGTTTGTTAGGGTCTGTAAAAATAATGGGGCATGTCAGTTCAGCGCTCTGAGGCAGCACTCCATTTTCTGTCCCAGAAAAAGCAGGGGTGTCGCCTACCTTGTTGGAGAACTTTGACAGAGCATCCTCCAGAACTCCTGCGACTTTCTGGAAGAAAAGCTTCCACGTCTCTGTGCTGACGCTCGTGCCGCTTGGCGCCTTGCAAGTCAGCAGCGTGAAGATGTCATCAGAGGACAGAGATGATGCAACCTTGAAAGAGGTGGACAGATTTAGGCAGTCAGAGACACAGGACACTTTGCAAAGACAAGCACTCAGGTGCACAGCTCATGGAGGACTTACCGAAGAGCAGGCATAATCAGAGATGTTGAAGCCGCACAGCCCAGCCGAGGAATTTGCAAACGGACGCTGGGCCTCAAGTTGACCACTGCAAGGCACAAAAAGCACCATTCCCATTTACAACACTTTCTGAAGCCTACCTCTGCTTTCAGTAGACACCAAATCAATACTCACCGGTTGACATCTTGACACAGCCTGTTTTCTGTAAAGGAAGAACAAAAAACAAAAGATCAGATGGAGAACTTTCCAGCTATCTTATGAGTTTGCTGCAAAATGACTCAATTCTATCAATCGCAAACTGCCGTTGTGTGTTCTGACTTACCATCCACTAGTGTTTCATTGCACTATTGCGAGAGAAGATGAAGCAGAGAGAAAAGAGAAAACAATTATGAACAGCTTCTCTTGGGCTATAACTCAACTCATAAGCCACCTAAAACAATGAAGTACTTACGAAACCGACGGGGCGAGGAGGCGTACAGTCTGAAGACAAGCCAAGAAAAAAGAGATTTCGGTCAATAGGAGGCCGCTGGCATTTATGGCTTACATTCACATGCATTTTGTCAGAATTCTTTTGTTTTACTCTGGTCATGCCATACCTTCTGGTGGTGACTGTAGAAGTTTGTCTACACTGGACTTGAGCTCCACTTTAAGTTCGGATGGGAGAACTGCCAAAGCCGTCTCCAGGCCTTTCAATCTAAAGAAACATACAAAATGCAGATTTTCAAAGCTTATTTCTACAGACTGCAAAAAAACTTAAAACCAAAGGTGCCAGGTTTCTCACATTGCACTGTAAGAGCCACACGTGAGGTTGGTGGGGATCACCACCAGAACTGAAGGACGGAAGCTGGCCAGCAGGACCACGAGATTGATTTGGAACCACAGCTCGTAGTCACTCGTTTGGAAGAGGGGGAATTTGGGAGCCAGAGCAGTCAAAGTCAGGTTCAGCATTGTGTCTCGGACGTCCCCGTTTGTGATGTAGGTTATGTTTCCCTGGGGGAGGGAGGGAAACAGAGCCTTCTTGTTCAAGAGCAGCACAATCGTGGTCTAGGCCAATCAGGATAACCAGGTTGATCAAAAAACAAAAACAAAAAAAACAAACTCACCTCCTTGCTGACCTCCACAAATTTTTCAAAGAATTTCTCAAGCTGATTCTCATCCGGGGATTTTAGGATGCTGTTCAACACCTCCTTCACCACGGTCACATTTTCAAGAGCAGCGGTGGACGGATCCAACAGCAGCTCGGCTTTCTGATCAGGTGACAGGGTTTGCAGAGCTGCCATCTAAGGTGAACAAAACACCAAGGAAATAGCAGGAATGATTGTCAGCGCTCTGCTTTCTGCCCAACACTAAGCACTAGTACCGGTGCCAATCAAAAGGCTCTCTTAAAGCTGTGTGACAACAGAAAACATAAGAGAAGGTAGATATTTTACCCCGCTGACGTTCAACTCCTTAAGGTCAGAGTAATTGGCCACTGTGGTGAATGGGCCCAGGTTGGCCTTAAGCCAATCAGCATCGCTGGAAATGTTCTGTCTGCAACCTGTTTTTAAAGATAGGGGTGGAGGAAGATCAGTCTGCATCCCTGCACTGTTATGAAGTTGACGCACACAACTACGGTGAGCTGTCAGCTGAATATAAAAACCCCACTGCAACGCACTCAATTCTGGCAATAGAGGGATGCCGCAAAAGCATGCTCTGGGAAGGCCTACCTGGAATGCTAAATTGGCTGGCAAATTTCTTCAGGTGCTCCACCAGAACTTTGGTTATCTCCTGCGTCCTGATGAGTGTCATTTTGGGGAACACAGATCCCAGTCCTTCAACGCTGCAACAGAAAGCCACAGAGGGTCATTATGTGGACGTATTGGTACAGATCTACAAACTTCCTGTCTCCAAATTCAGGCACTCACATCACATGGTAGTTGGTGCAGCTGATGTTAGCTGTGACTGTAACCAGCATTTCTGCGGTGAAACTGGGGAGGATAGGGATGAGCTTCACAGTGAACCACGTAACCCAGACAGAGGCCTCAAATTCCTGGATCTTCGATCTGATGATTATGAAGGTTCGGTTCATCATCACGTCTCTCACAGCAGGGATGATAACGGGATTCTGCAAAAACACAAAACCAGGATTGTGAACGCCACTGCAAGAGAGCCCCGTACTTTGGGCTACTCTCCACGGCATCAATGCCATCTTCTGTCAGACACTTTGTCTTATTGACTTGCCTCAGGAGCTGCGCTCAGCACCGTCAGAAACTCCTCTACGTTCTCGAAACCGTCGCCTTCCTCCAGTCGGTCGAACACAGCGCTGATCTGATTGGTGTTGTTCAGTACTCCAGAGGTCAGTGTGAGTTCAGCTACTTGGGTAGGGGTCAGCAGTGCCAATGATTCAAACTAAAGCACATCATAGACACAGATTAAGCAGTTTATAAAAAAAAAATAATAAAAAAAATCTTTCTTTTTTTTTAAATACTGGAGCAAGCCAAAAAAGTTACTCACACTGGAGAAATTTTCATTCAGGGACTTCAGTTCCTCCAAGCTAGCGTAGCTGGAGAAATTGCCAATGTTCTTCTCAAGCCAGTCAGCACTGCTCGTAGTTTTGGAAAGACAGGCAGGATCTGGATTGAACACAGAGTAATGGGGGAATTCATCAGAGCACCACTGACTTGTGAGCAAGCTGAAATAACTGTGACAAGCTGAGACGTTGACGGACGCTCAGGGAACTACAGCGCGAGAGATGACAACTCGAGGCAGTGATAGCACTAAAAAGTACCTTTTAGGTCGTCTCTCGACAAGAAGCGTCGGACGAATTGAGTGAAGACGGCCCGTTTCTGCTCCTCCGCCATGAGGGATGCCTGACGACCGAGAGCTTGCACCCTGAATCAGGAAAGATCAGCGGACGTTACGGATTGCCAGACTTCACTCCACTAAACACCACTTGAGGATTTACACAGCACTGAGCATACTTACACAACTTGGTAGGTGTCGCAACTGAAGTTCTTGGAGCTAAGGCAGGACAGAAAGTCCCGAGAGACTGCTGACAAAAATGGTCTCAGCCTGTCCTGGAACCAGGCGGCAACGAAGCTGGCATCCGTCAGCTGTGCGGCGCTGAAGTTTTTGACTTTCACCTCTCCAATGGCATCGAGAACATGGGACTGAGGCTGACCGTTTGTTAGGGTCTGTAAAAATAATGGGGCATGTCAGTTCAGCGCTCTGAGGCAGCACTCCATTTTCTGTCCCAGAAAAAGCAGGGGTGTCGCCTACCTTGTTGGAGAACTTTGACAGAGCATCCTCCAGAACTCCTGCGACTTTCTGGAAGAAAAGCTTCCACGTCTCTGTGCTGACGCTCGTGCCGCTTGGCGCCTTGCAAGTCAGCAGCGTGAAGATGTCATCAGAGGACAGAGATGATGCAACCTTGAAAGAGGTGGACAGATTTAGGCAGTCAGAGACACAGGACACTTTGCAAAGACAAGCACTCAGGTGCACAGCTCATGGAGGACTTACCGAAGAGCAGGCATAATCAGAGATGTTGAAGCCGCACAGCCCAGCCGAGGAATTTGCAAACGGACGCTGGGCCTCAAGTTGACCACTGCAAGGCACAAAAAGCACCATTCCCATTTACAACACTTTCTGAAGCCTACCTCTGCTTTCAGTAGACACCAAATCAATACTCACCGGTTGACATCTTGACACAGCCTGTTTTCTGTAAAGGAAGAACAAAAAACAAAAGATCAGATGGAGAACTTTCCAGCTATCTTATGAGTTTGCTGCAAAATGACTCAATTCTATCAATCGCAAACTGCCGTTGTGTGTTCTGACTTACCATCCACTAGTGTTTCATTGCACTATTGCGAGAGAAGATGAAGCAGAGAGAAAAGAGAAAACAATTATGAACAGCTTCTCTTGGGCTATAACTCAACTCATAAGCCACCTAAAACAATGAAGTACTTACGAAACCGACGGGGCGAGGAGGCGTACAGTCTGAAGACAAGCCAAGAAAAAAGAGATTTCGGTCAATAGGAGGCCGCTGGCATTTATGGCTTACATTCACATGCATTTTGTCAGAATTCTTTTGTTTTACTCTGGTCATGCCATACCTTCTGGTGGTGACTGTAGAAGTTTGTCTACACTGGACTTGAGCTCCACTTTAAGTTCGGATGGGAGAACTGCCAAAGCCGTCTCCAGGCCTTTCAATCTAAAGAAACATACAAAATGCAGATTTTCAAAGCTTATTTCTACAGACTGCAAAAAAACTTAAAACCAAAGGTGCCAGGTTTCTCACATTGCACTGTAAGAGCCACACGTGAGGTTGGTGGGGATCACCACCAGAACTGAAGGACGGAAGCTGGCCAGCAGGACCACGAGATTGATTTGGAACCACAGCTCGTAGTCACTCGTTTGGAAGAGGGGGAATTTGGGAGCCAGAGCAGTCAAAGTCAGGTTCAGCATTGTGTCTCGGACGTCCCCGTTTGTGATGTAGGTTATGTTTCCCTGGGGGAGGGAGGGAAACAGAGCCTTCTTGTTCAAGAGCAGCACAATCGTGGTCTAGGCCAATCAGGATAACCAGGTTGATCAAAAAACAAAAACAAAAAAAACAAACTCACCTCCTTGCTGACCTCCACAAATTTTTCAAAGAATTTCTCAAGCTGATTCTCATCCGGGGATTTTAGGATGCTGTTCAACACCTCCTTCACCACGGTCACATTTTCAAGAGCAGCGGTGGACGGATCCAACAGCAGCTCGGCTTTCTGATCAGGTGACAGGGTTTGCAGAGCTGCCATCTAAGGTGAACAAAACACCAAGGAAATAGCAGGAATGATTGTCAGCGCTCTGCTTTCTGCCCAACACTAAGCACTAGTACCGGTGCCAATCAAAAGGCTCTCTTAAAGCTGTGTGACAACAGAAAACATAAGAGAAGGTAGGTATTTTACCCCGCTGACGTTCAACTCCTTAAGGTCAGAGTAATTGGCCACTGTGGTGAATGGGCCCAGGTTGGCCTTAAGCCAATCAGCATCGCTGGAAATGTTCTGTCTGCAACCTGTTTTTAAAGATAGGGGTGGAGGAAGATCAGTCTGCATCCCTGCACTGTTATGAAGTTGACGCACACAACTACGGTGAGCTGTCAGCTGAATATAAAAACCCCACTGCAACGCACTCAATTCTGGCAATAGAGGGATGCCGCAAAAGCATGCTCTGGGAAGGCCTACCTGGAATGCTAAATTGGGTGGCAAATTTCTTCAGGTGCTCCACCAGAACTTTGGTTATCTCCTGCGTCCTGATGAGTGTCATTTTGGGGAACACAGATCCCAGTCCTTCAACGCTGCAACAGAAAGCCACAGAGGGTCATTATGTGGACGTATTGGTACAGATCTACAAACTTCCTGTCTCCAAATTCAGGCACTCACATCACATGGTAGTTGGTGCAGCTGATGTTAGCTGTGACTGTAACCAGCATTTCTGCGGTGAAACTGGGGAGGATAGGGATGAGCTTCACAGTGAACCACGTAACCCAGACAGAGGCCTCAAATTCCTGGATCTTCGATCTGATGATTATGAAGGTTCGGTTCATCATCACGTCTCTCACAGCAGGGATGATAACGGGATTCTGCAAAAACACAAAACCAGGATTGTGAACGCCACTGCAAGAGAGCCCCGTACTTTGGGCTATTCTCCACGGCATCAATGCCATCTTCTGTCAGACACTTTGTCTTATTGACTTGCCTCAGGAGCTGCGCTCAGCACCGTCAGAAACTCCTCTACGTTCTCGAAACCGTCGCCTTCCTCCAGTCGGTCGAACACAGCGCTGATCTGATTGGTGTTGTTCAGTACTCCAGAGGTCAGTGTGAGTTCAGCTACTTGGGTAGGGGTCAGCAGTGCCAATGATTCAAACTAAAGCACATCATAGACACAGATTAAGCAGTTTATAAAAAAAAAATAATAAAAAAAATCTTTCTTTTTTTTTAAATACTGGAGCAAGCCAAAAAAGTTACTCACACTGGAGAAATTTTCATTCAGGGACTTCAGTTCCTCCAAGCTAGCGTAGCTGGAGAAATTGCCAATGTTCTTCTCAAGCCAGTCAGCACTGCTCGTAGTTTTGGAAAGACAGGCAGGATCTGGATTGAACACAGAGTAATGGGGGAATTCATCAGAGCACCACTGACTTGTGAGCAAGCTGAAATAACTGTGACAAGCTGAGACGTTGACGGACGCTCAGGGAACTACAGCGCGAGAGATGACAACTCGAGGCAGTGATAGCACTAAAAAGTACCTTTTAGGTCGTCTCTCGACAAGAAGCGTCGGACGAATTGAGTGAAGACGGCCCGTTTCTGCTCCTCCGCCATGAGGGATGCCTGACGACCGAGAGCTTGCACCCTGAATCAGGAAAGATCAGCGGACGTTACGGATTGCCAGACTTCACTCCACTAAACACCACTTGAGGATTTACACAGCACTGAGCATACTTACACAACTTGGTAGGTGTCGCAACTGAAGTTCTTGGAGCTAAGGCAGGACAGAAAGTCCCGAGAGACTGCTGACAAAAATGGTCTCAGCCTGTCCTGGAACCAGGCGGCAACGAAGCTGGCATCCGTCAGCTGTGCGGCGCTGAAGTTTTTGACTTTCACCTCTCCAATGGCATCGAGAACATGGGACTGAGGCTGACCGTTTGTTAGGGTCTGTAAAAATAATGGGGCATGTCAGTTCAGCGCTCTGAGGCAGCACTCCATTTTCTGTCCCAGAAAAAGCAGGGGTGTCGCCTACCTTGTTGGAGAACTTTGACAGAGCATCCTCCAGAACTCCTGCGACTTTCTGGAAGAAAAGCTTCCACGTCTCTGTGCTGACGCTCGTGCCGCTTGGCGCCTTGCAAGTCAGCAGCGTGAAGATGTCATCAGAGGACAGAGATGATGCAACCTTGAAAGAGGTGGACAGATTTAGGCAGTCAGAGACACAGGACACTTTGCAAAGACAAGCACTCAGGTGCACAGCTCATGGAGGACTTACCGAAGAGCAGGCATAATCAGAGATGTTGAAGCCGCACAGCCCAGCCGAGGAATTTGCAAACGGACGCTGGGCCTCAAGTTGACCACTGCAAGGCACAAAAAGCACCATTCCCATTTACAACACTTTCTGAAGCCTACCTCTGCTTTCAGTAGACACCAAATCAATACTCACCGGTTGACATCTTGACACAGCCTGTTTTCTGTAAAGGAAGAACAAAAAACAAAAGATCAGATGGAGAACTTTCCAGCTATCTTATGAGTTTGCTGCAAAATGACTCAATTCTATCAATCGCAAACTGCCGTTGTGTGTTCTGACTTACCATCCACTAGTGTTTCATTGCACTATTGCGAGAGAAGATGAAGCAGAGAGAAAAGAGAAAACAATTATGAACAGCTTCTCTTGGGCTATAACTCAACTCATAAGCCACCTAAAACAATGAAGTACTTACGAAACCGACGGGGCGAGGAGGCGTACAGTCTGAAGACAAGCCAAGAAAAAAGAGATTTCGGTCAATAGGAGGCCGCTGGCATTTATGGCTTACATTCACATGCATTTTGTCAGAATTCTTTTGTTTTACTCTGGTCATGCCATACCTTCTGGTGGTGACTGTAGAAGTTTGTCTACACTGGACTTGAGCTCCACTTTAAGTTCGGATGGGAGAACTGCCAAAGCCGTCTCCAGGCCTTTCAATCTAAAGAAACATACAAAATGCAGATTTTCAAAGCTTATTTCTACAGACTGCAAAAAAACTTAAAACCAAAGGTGCCAGGTTTCTCACATTGCACTGTAAGAGCCACACGTGAGGTTGGTGGGGATCACCACCAGAACTGAAGGACGGAAGCTGGCCAGCAGGACCACGAGATTGATTTGGAACCACAGCTCGTAGTCACTCGTTTGGAAGAGGGGGAATTTGGGAGCCAGAGCAGTCAAAGTCAGGTTCAGCATTGTGTCTCGGACGTCCCCGTTTGTGATGTAGGTTATGTTTCCCTGGGGGAGGGAGGGAAACAGAGCCTTCTTGTTCAAGAGCAGCACAATCGTGGTCTAGGCCAATCAGGATAACCAGGTTGATCAAAAAACAAAAACAAAAAAAACAAACTCACCTCCTTGCTGACCTCCACAAATTTTTCAAAGAATTTCTCAAGCTGATTCTCATCCGGGGATTTTAGGATGCTGTTCAACACCTCCTTCACCACGGTCACATTTTCAAGAGCAGCGGTGGACGGATCCAACAGCAGCTCGGCTTTCTGATCAGGTGACAGGGTTTGCAGAGCTGCCATCTAAGGTGAACAAAACACCAAGGAAATAGCAGGAATGATTGTCAGCGCTCTGCTTTCTGCCCAACACTAAGCACTAGTACCGGTGCCAATCAAAAGGCTCTCTTAAAGCTGTGTGACAACAGAAAACATAAGAGAAGGTAGGTATTTTACCCCGCTGACGTTCAACTCCTTAAGGTCAGAGTAATTGGCCACTGTGGTGAATGGGCCCAGGTTGGCCTTAAGCCAATCAGCATCGCTGGAAATGTTCTGTCTGCAACCTGTTTTTAAAGATAGGGGTGGAGGAAGATCAGTCTGCATCCCTGCACTGTTATGAAGTTGACGCACACAACTACGGTGAGCTGTCAGCTGAATATAAAAACCCCACTGCAACGCACTCAATTCTGGCAATAGAGGGATGCCGCAAAAGCATGCTCTGGGAAGGCCTACCTGGAATGCTAAATTGGGTGGCAAATTTCTTCAGGTGCTCCACCAGAACTTTGGTTATCTCCTGCGTCCTGATGAGTGTCATTTTGGGGAACACAGATCCCAGTCCTTCAACGCTGCAACAGAAAGCCACAGAGGGTCATTATGTGGACGTATTGGTACAGATCTACAAACTTCCTGTCTCCAAATTCAGGCACTCACATCACATGGTAGTTGGTGCAGCTGATGTTAGCTGTGACTGTAACCAGCATTTCTGCGGTGAAACTGGGGAGGATAGGGATGAGCTTCACAGTGAACCACGTAACCCAGACAGAGGCCTCAAATTCCTGGATCTTCGATCTGATGATTATGAAGGTTCGGTTCATCATCACGTCTCTCACAGCAGGGATGATAACGGGATTCTGCAAAAACACAAAACCAGGATTGTGAACGCCACTGCAAGAGAGCCCCGTACTTTGGGCTATTCTCCACGGCATCAATGCCATCTTCTGTCAGACACTTTGTCTTATTGACTTGCCTCAGGAGCTGCGCTCAGCACCGTCAGAAACTCCTCTACGTTCTCGAAACCGTCGCCTTCCTCCAGTCGGTCGAACACAGCGCTGATCTGATTGGTGTTGTTCAGTACTCCAGAGGTCAGTGTGAGTTCAGCTACTTGGGTAGGGGTCAGCAGTGCCAATGATTCAAACTAAAGCACATCATAGACACAGATTAAGCAGTTTATAAAAAAAAAATAATAAAAAAAGTCTTTCTTTTTTTTTAAATACTGGAGCAAGCCAAAAAAGTTACTCACACTGGAGAAATTTTCATTCAGGGACTTCAGTTCCTCCAAGCTAGCGTAGCTGGAGAAATTGCCAATGTTCTTCTCAAGCCAGTCAGCACTGCTCGTAGTTTTGGAAAGACAGGCAGGATCTGGATTGAACACAGAGTAATGGGGGAATTCATCAGAGCACCACTGACTTGTGAGCAAGCTGAAATAACTGTGACAAGCTGAGACGTTGACGGACGCTCAGGGAACTACAGCGCGAGAGATGACAACTCGAGGCAGTGATAGCACTAAAAAGTACCTTTTAGGTCGTCTCTCGACAAGAAGCGTCGGACGAATTGAGTGAAGACGGCCCGTTTCTGCTCCTCCGCCATGAGGGATGCCTGACGACCGAGAGCTTGCACCCTGAATCAGGAAAGATCAGCGGACGTTACGGATTGCCAGACTTCACTCCACTAAACACCACTTGAGGATTTACACAGCACTGAGCATACTTACACAACTTGGTAGGTGTCGCAACTGAAGTTCTTGGAGCTAAGGCAGGACAGAAAGTCCCGAGAGACTGCTGACAAAAATGGTCTCAGCCTGTCCTGGAACCAGGCGGCAACGAAGCTGGCATCCGTCAGCTGTGCGGCGCTGAAGTTGTTGACTTTCACCTCTCCAATGGCATCGAGAACATGGGACTGAGGCTGACCGTTTGTTAGGGTCTGTAAAAATAATGGGGCATGTCAGTTCAGCGCTCTGAGGCAGCACTCCATTTTCTGTCCCAGAAAAAGCAGGGGTGTCGCCTACCTTGTTGGAGAACTTTGACAGAGCATCCTCCAGAACTCCTGCGACTTTCTGGAAGAAAAGCTTCCACGTCTCTGTGCTGACGCTCGTGCCGCTTGGCGCCTTGCAAGTCAGCAGCGTGAAGATGTCATCAGAGGACAGAGATGATGCAACCTTGAAAGAGGTGGACAGATTTAGGCAGTCAGAGACACAGGACACTTTGCAAAGACAAGCACTCAGGTGCACAGCTCATGGAGGACTTACCGAAGAGCAGGCATAATCAGAGATGTTGAAGCTGCACAGCCCAGCCGAGGAATTTGCAAACGGACGCTGGGCCTCAAGTTGACCACTGCAAGGCACAAAAGCACAATTCCCATTTACAACACTTTCTGAAGCCTACCTCTGCTTTCAGTAGACACCAAATCAATACTCACCGGTTGACATCTTGACACAGCCTGTTTTCTGTAAAGGAAGAACAAAAAACAAAAGATCAGATGGAGAACTTTCCAGCTATCTTATGAGTTTGCTGCAAAATGACTCAATTCTATCAATCGCAAACTGCCGTTGTGTGTTCTGACTTACCATCCACTAGTGTTTCATTGCACTATTGCGAGAGAAGATGAAGCAGAGAGAAAAGAGAAAACAATTATGAACAGCTTCTCTTGGGCTATAACTCAACTCATAAGCCACCTAAAACAATGAAGTACTTACGAAACCGACGGGGCGAGGAGGCGTACAGTCTGAAGACAAGCCAAGAAAAAAGAGATTTCGGTCAATAGGAGGCCGCTGGCATTTATGGCTTACATTCACATGCATTTTGTCAGAATTCTTTTGTTTTACTCTGGTCATGCCATACCTTCTGGTGGTGACTGTAGAAGTTTGTCTACACTGGACTTGAGCTCCACTTTAAGTTCGGATGGGAGAACTGCCAAAGCCGTCTCCAGGCCTTTCAATCTAAAGAAACATACAAAATGCAGATTTTCAAAGCTTATTTCTACAGACTGCAAAAAAACTTAAAACCAAAGGTGCCAGGTTTCTCACATTGCACTGTAAGAGCCACACGTGAGGTTGGTGGGGATCACCACCAGAACTGAAGGACGGAAGCTGGCCAGCAGGACCACGAGATTGATTTGGAACCACAGCTCGTAGTCACTCGTTTGGAAGAGGGGGAATTTGGGAGCCAGAGCAGTCAAAGTCAGGTTCAGCATTGTGTCTCGGACGTCCCCGTTTGTGATGTAGGTTATGTTTCCCTGGGGGAGGGAGGGAAACAGAGCCTTCTTGTTCAAGAGCAGCACAATCGTGGTCTAGGCCAATCAGGATAACCAGGTTGATCAAAAAACAAAAACAAAAAAAACAAACTCACCTCCTTGCTGACCTCCACAAATTTTTCAAAGAATTTCTCAAGCTGATTCTCATCCGGGGATTTTAGGATGCTGTTCAACACCTCCTTCACCACGGTCACATTTTCAAGAGCAGCGGTGGACGGATCCAACAGCAGCTCGGCTTTCTGATCAGGTGACAGGGTTTGCAGAGCTGCCATCTAAGGTGAACAAAACACCAAGGAAATAGCAGGAATGATTGTCAGCGCTCTGCTTTCTGCCCAACACTAAGCACTAGTACCGGTGCCAATCAAAAGGCTCTCTTAAAGCTGTGTGACAACAGAAAACATAAGAGAAGGTAGGTATTTTACCCCGCTGACGTTCAACTCCTTAAGGTCAGAGTAATTGGCCACTGTGGTGAATGGGCCCAGGTTGGCCTTAAGCCAATCAGCATCGCTGGAAATGTTCTGTCTGCAACCTGTTTTTAAAGATAGGGGTGGAGGAAGATCAGTCTGCATCCCTGCACTGTTATGAAGTTGACGCACACAACTACGGTGAGCTGTCAGCTGAATATAAAAACCCCACTGCAACGCACTCAATTCTGGCAATAGAGGGATGCCGCAAAAGCATGCTCTGGGAAGGCCTACCTGGAATGCTAAATTGGCTGGCAAATTTCTTCAGGTGCTCCACCAGAACTTTGGTTATCTCCTGCGTCCTGATGAGTGTCATTTTGGGGAACACAGATCCCAGTCCTTCAACGCTGCAACAGAAAGCCACAGAGGGTCATTATGTGGACGTATTGGTACAGATCTACAAACTTCCTGTCTCCAAATTCAGGCACTCACATCACATGGTAGTTGGTGCAGCTGATGTTAGCTGTGACTGTAACCAGCATTTCTGCGGTGAAACTGGGGAGGATAGGGATGAGCTTCACAGTGAACCACGTAACCCAGACAGAGGCCTCAAATTCCTGGATCTTCGATCTGATGATTATGAAGGTTCGGTTCATCATCACGTCTCTCACAGCAGGGATGATAACGGGATTCTGCAAAAACACAAAACCAGGATTGTGAACGCCACTGCAAGAGAGCCCCGTACTTTGGGCTATTCTCCACGGCATCAATGCCATCTTCTGTCAGACACTTTGTCTTATTGACTTGCCTCAGGAGCTGCGCTCAGCACCGTCAGAAACTCCTCTACGTTCTCGAAACCGTCGCCTTCCTCCAGTCGGTCGAACACAGCGCTGATCTGATTGGTGTTGTTCAGTACTCCAGAGGTCAGTGTGAGTTCAGCTACTTGGGTAGGGGTCAGCAGTGCCAATGATTCAAACTAAAGCACATCATAGACACAGATTAAGCAGTTTATAAAAAAAAAATTATAAAAAAAGTCTTTCTTTTTTTTTAAATACTGGAGCAAGCCAAAAAAGTTACTCACACTGGAGAAATTTTCATTCAGGGACTTCAGTTCCTCCAAGCTAGCGTAGCTGGAGAAATTGCCAATGTTCTTCTCAAGCCAGTCAGCACTGCTCGTAGTTTTGGAAAGACAGGCAGGATCTGGATTGAACACAGAGTAATGGGGGAATTCATCAGAGCACCACTGACTTGTGAGCAAGCTGAAATAACTGTGACAAGCTGAGACGTTGACGGACGCTCAGGGAACTACAGCGCGAGAGATGACAACTCGAGGCAGTGATAGCACTAAAAAGTACCTTTTAGGTCGTCTCTCGACAAGAAGCGTCGGACGAATTGAGTGAAGACGGCCCGTTTCTGCTCCTCCGCCATGAGGGATGCCTGACGACCGAGAGCTTGCACCCTGAATCAGGAAAGATCAGCGGACGTTACGGATTGCCAGACTTCACTCCACTAAACACCACTTGAGGATTTACACAGCACTGAGCATACTTACACAACTTGGTAGGTGTCGCAACTGAAGTTCTTGGAGCTAAGGCAGGACAGAAAGTCCCGAGAGACTGCTGACAAAAATGGTCTCAGCCTGTCCTGGAACCAGGCGGCAACGAAGCTGGCATCCGTCAGCTGTGCGGCGCTGAAGTTGTTGACTTTCACCTCTCCAATGGCATCGAGAACATGGGACTGAGGCTGACCGTTTGTTAGGGTCTGTAAAAATAATGGGGCATGTCAGTTCAGCGCTCTGAGGCAGCACTCCATTTTCTGTCCCAGAAAAAGCAGGGGTGTCGCCTACCTTGTTGGAGAACTTTGACAGAGCATCCTCCAGAACTCCTGCGACTTTCTGGAAGAAAAGCTTCCACGTCTCTGTGCTGACGCTCGTGCCGCTTGGCGCCTTGCAAGTCAGCAGCGTGAAGATGTCATCAGAGGACAGAGATGATGCAACCTTGAAAGAGGTGGACAGATTTAGGCAGTCAGAGACACAGGACACTTTGCAAAGACAAGCACTCAGGTGCACAGCTCATGGAGGACTTACCGAAGAGCAGGCATAATCAGAGATGTTGAAGCCGCACAGCCCAGCCGAGGAATTTGCAAACGGACGCTGGGCCTCAAGTTGACCACTGCAAGGCACAAAAGCACAATTCCCATTTACAACACTTTCTGAAGCCTACCTCTGCTTTCAGTAGACACCAAATCAATACTCACCGGTTGACATCTTGACACAGCCTGTTTTCTGTAAAGGAAGAACAAAAAACAAAAGATCAGATGGAGAACTTTCCAGCTATCTTATGAGTTTGCTGCAAAATGACTCAATTCTATCAATCGCAAACTGCCGTTGTGTGTTCTGACTTACCATCCACTAGTGTTTCATTGCACTATTGCGAGAGAAGATGAAGCAGAGAGAAAAGAGAAAACAATTATGAACAGCTTCTCTTGGGCTATAACTCAACTCATAAGCCACCTAAAACAATGAAGTACTTACGAAACCGACGGGGCGAGGAGGCGTACAGTCTGAAGACAAGCCAAGAAAAAAGAGATTTCGGTCAATAGGAGGCCGCTGGCATTTATGGCTTACATTCACATGCATTTTGTCAGAATTCTTTTGTTTTACTCTGGTCATGCCATACCTTCTGGTGGTGACTGTAGAAGTTTGTCTACACTGGACTTGAGCTCCACTTTAAGTTCGGATGGGAGAACTGCCAAAGCCGTCTCCAGGCCTTTCAATCTAAAGAAACATACAAAATGCAGATTTTCAAAGCTTATTTCTACAGACTGCAAAAAAACTTAAAACCAAAGGTGCCAGGTTTCTCACATTGCACTGTAAGAGCCACACGTGAGGTTGGTGGGGATCACCACCAGAACTGAAGGACGGAAGCTGGCCAGCAGGACCACGAGATTGATTTGGAACCACAGCTCGTAGTCACTCGTTTGGAAGAGGGGGAATTTGGGAGCCAGAGCAGTCAAAGTCAGGTTCAGCATTGTGTCTCGGACGTCCCCGTTTGTGATGTAGGTTATGTTTCCCTGGGGGAGGGAGGGAAACAGAGCCTTCTTGTTCAAGAGCAGCACAATCGTGGTCTAGGCCAATCAGGATAACCAGGTTGATCAAAAAACAAAAACAAAAAAAACAAACTCACCTCCTTGCTGACCTCCACAAATTTTTCAAAGAATTTCTCAAGCTGATTCTCATCCGGGGATTTTAGGATGCTGTTCAACACCTCCTTCACCACGGTCACATTTTCAAGAGCAGCGGTGGACGGATCCAACAGCAGCTCGGCTTTCTGATCAGGTGACAGGGTTTGCAGAGCTGCCATCTAAGGTGAACAAAACACCAAGGAAATAGCAGGAATGATTGTCAGCGCTCTGCTTTCTGCCCAACACTAAGCACTAGTACCGGTGCCAATCAAAAGGCTCTCTTAAAGCTGTGTGACAACAGAAAACATAAGAGAAGGTAGGTATTTTACCCCGCTGACGTTCAACTCCTTAAGGTCAGAGTAATTGGCCACTGTGGTGAATGGGCCCAGGTTGGCCTTAAGCCAATCAGCATCGCTGGAAATGTTCTGTCTGCAACCTGTTTTTAAAGATAGGGGTGGAGGAAGATCAGTCTGCATCCCTGCACTGTTATGAAGTTGACGCACACAACTACGGTGAGCTGTCAGCTGAATATAAAAACCCCACTGCAACGCACTCAATTCTGGCAATAGAGGGATGCCGCAAAAGCATGCTCTGGGAAGGCCTACCTGGAATGCTAAATTGGCTGGCAAATTTCTTCAGGTGCTCCACCAGAACTTTGGTTATCTCCTGCGTCCTGATGAGTGTCATTTTGGGGAACACAGATCCCAGTCCTTCAACGCTGCAACAGAAAGCCACAGAGGGTCATTATGTGGACGTATTGGTACAGATCTACAAACTTCCTGTCTCCAAATTCAGGCACTCACATCACATGGTAGTTGGTGCAGCTGATGTTAGCTGTGACTGTAACCAGCATTTCTGCGGTGAAACTGGGGAGGATAGGGATGAGCTTCACAGTGAACCACGTAACCCAGACAGAGGCCTCAAATTCCTGGATCTTCGATCTGATGATTATGAAGGTTCGGTTCATCATCACGTCTCTCACAGCAGGGATGATAACGGGATTCTGCAAAAACACAAAACCAGGATTGTGAACGCCACTGCAAGAGAGCCCCGTACTTTGGGCTATTCTCCACGGCATCAATGCCATCTTCTGTCAGACACTTTGTCTTATTGACTTGCCTCAGGAGCTGCGCTCAGCACCGTCAGAAACTCCTCTACGTTCTCGAAACCGTCGCCTTCCTCCAGTCGGTCGAACACAGCGCTGATCTGATTGGTGTTGTTCAGTACTCCAGAGGTCAGTGTGAGTTCAGCTACTTGGGTAGGGGTCAGCAGTGCCAATGATTCAAACTAAAGCACATCATAGACACAGATTAAGCAGTTTATAAAAAAAAAAAAAAAAAAAAAGTCTTTCTTTTTTTTTAAATACTGGAGCAAGCCAAAAAAGTTACTCACACTGGAGAAATTTTCATTCAGGGACTTCAGTTCCTCCAAGCTAGCGTAGCTGGAGAAATTGCCAATGTTCTTCTCAAGCCAGTCAGCACTGCTCGTAGTTTTGGAAAGACAGGCAGGATCTGGATTGAACACAGAGTAATGGGGGAATTCATCAGAGCACCACTGACTTGTGAGCAAGCTGAAATAACTGTGACAAGCTGAGACGTTGACGGACGCTCAGGGAACTACAGCGCGAGAGATGACAACTCGAGGCAGTGATAGCACTAAAAAGTACCTTTTAGGTCGTCTCTCGACAAGAAGCGTCGGACGAATTGAGTGAAGACGGCCCGTTTCTGCTCCTCCGCCATGATGGATGCCTGACGACCGAGAGCTTGCACCCTGAATCAGGAAAGATCAGCGGACGTTACGGATTGCCAGACTTCACTCCACTAAACACCACTTGAGGATTTACACAGCACTGAGCATACTTACACAACTTGGTAGCTGTCGCAACTGAAGTTCTTGGAGCTAAGGCAGGACAGAAAGTCCCGAGAGACTGCTGACAAAAATGGTCTCAGCCTGTCCTGGAACCAGGCGGCAACGAAGCTGGCATCCGTCAGCTGTGCGGCGCTGAAGTTGTTGACTTTCACCTCTCCAATGGCATCGAGAACATGGGACTGAGGCTGACCGTTTGTTAGGGTCTGTAAAAATAATGGGGCATGTCAGTTCAGCGCTCTGAGGCAGCACTCCATTTTCTGTCCCAGAAAAAGCAGGGGTGTCGCCTACCTTGTTGGAGAACTTTGACAGAGCATCCTCCAGAACTCCTGCGACTTTCTGGAAGAAAAGCTTCCACGTCTCTGTGCTGACGCTCGTGCCGCTTGGCGCCTTGCAAGTCAGCAGCGTGAAGATGTCATCAGAGGACAGAGATGATGCAACCTTGAAAGAGGTGGACAGATTTAGGCAGTCAGAGACACAGGACACTTTGCAAAGACAAGCACTCAGGTGCACAGCTCATGGAGGACTTACCGAAGAGCAGGCATAATCAGAGATGTTGAAGCCGCACAGCCCAGCCGAGGAATTTGCAAACGGACGCAGGGCCTCAAGTTGACCACTGCAAGGCACAAAAGCACAATTCCCATTTACAACACTTTCTGAAGCCTACCTCTGCTTTCAGTAGACACCAAATCAATACTCACCGGTTGACATCTTGACACAGCCTGTTTTCTGTAAAGGAAGAACAAAAAACAAAAGATCAGATGGAGAACTTTCCAGCTATCTTATGAGTTTGCTGCAAAATGACTCAATTCTATCAATCGCAAACTGCCGTTGTGTGTTCTGACTTACCATCCACTAGTGTTTCATTGCACTATTGCGAGAGAAGATGAAGCAGAGAGAAAAGAGAAAACAATTATGAACAGCTTCTCTTGGGCTATAACTCAACTCATAAGCCACCTAAAACAATGAAGTACTTACGAAACCGACGGGGCGAGGAGGCGTACAGTCTGAAGACAAGCCAAGAAAAAAGAGATTTCGGTCAATAGGAGGCCGCTGGCATTTATGGCTTACATTCACATGCATTTTGTCAGAATTCTTTTGTTTTACTCTGGTCATGCCATACCTTCTGGTGGTGACTGTAGAAGTTTGTCTACACTGGACTTGAGCTCCACTTTAAGTTCGGATGGGAGAACTGCCAAAGCCGTCTCCAGGCCTTTCAATCTAAAGAAACATACAAAATGCAGATTTTCAAAGCTTATTTCTACAGACTGCAAAAAAACTTAAAACCAAAGGTGCCAGGTTTCTCACATTGCACTGTAAGAGCCACACGTGAGGTTGGTGGGGATCACCACCAGAACTGAAGGACGGAAGCTGGCCAGCAGGACCACGAGATTGATTTGGAACCACAGCTCGTAGTCACTCGTTTGGAAGAGGGGGAATTTGGGAGCCAGAGCAGTCAAAGTCAGGTTCAGCATTGTGTCTCGGACGTCCCCGTTTGTGATGTAGGTTATGTTTCCCTGGGGGAGGGAGGGAAACAGAGCCTTCTTGTTCAAGAGCAGCACAATCGTGGTCTAGGCCAATCAGGATAACCAGGTTGATCAAAAAACAAAAACAAAAAAAACAAACTCACCTCCTTGCTGACCTCCACAAATTTTTCAAAGAATTTCTCAAGCTGATTCTCATCCGGGGATTTTAGGATGCTGTTCAACACCTCCTTCACCACGGTCACATTTTCAAGAGCAGCGGTGGACGGATCCAACAGCAGCTCGGCTTTCTGATCAGGTGACAGGGTTTGCAGAGCTGCCATCTAAGGTGAACAAAACACCAAGGAAATAGCAGGAATGATTGTCAGCGCTCTGCTTTCTGCCCAACACTAAGCACTAGTACCGGTGCCAATCAAAAGGCTCTCTTAAAGCTGTGTGACAACAGAAAACATAAGAGAAGGTAGGTATTTTACCCCGCTGACGTTCAACTCCTTAAGGTCAGAGTAATTGGCCACTGTGGTGAATGGGCCCAGGTTGGCCTTAAGCCAATCAGCATCGCTGGAAATGTTCTGTCTGCAACCTGTTTTTAAAGATAGGGGTGGAGGAAGATCAGTCTGCATCCCTGCACTGTTATGAAGTTGACGCACACAACTACGGTGAGCTGTCAGCTGAATATAAAAACCCCACTGCAACGCACTCAATTCTGGCAATAGAGGGATGCCGCAAAAGCATGCTCTGGGAAGGCCTACCTGGAATGCTAAATTGGCTGGCAAATTTCTTCAGGTGCTCCACCAGAACTTTGGTTATCTCCTGCGTCCTGATGAGTGTCATTTTGGGGAACACAGATCCCAGTCCTTCAACGCTGCAACAGAAAGCCACAGAGGGTCATTATGTGGACGTATTGGTACAGATCTACAAACTTCCTGTCTCCAAATTCAGGCACTCACATCACATGGTAGTTGGTGCAGCTGATGTTAGCTGTGACTGTAACCAGCATTTCTGCGGTGAAACTGGGGAGGATAGGGATGAGCTTCACAGTGAACCACGTAACCCAGACAGAGGCCTCAAATTCCTGGATCTTCGATCTGATGATTATGAAGGTTCGGTTCATCATCACGTCTCTCACAGCAGGGATGATAACGGGATTCTGCAAAAACACAAAACCAGGATTGTGAACGCCACTGCAAGAGAGCCCCGTACTTTGGGCTATTCTCCACGGCATCAATGCCATCTTCTGTCAGACACTTTGTCTTATTGACTTGCCTCAGGAGCTGCGCTCAGCACCGTCAGAAACTCCTCTACGTTCTCGAAACCGTCGCCTTCCTCCAGTCGGTCGAACACAGCGCTGATCTGATTGGTGTTGTTCAGTACTCCAGAGGTCAGTGTGAGTTCAGCTACTTGGGTAGGGGTCAGCAGTGCCAATGATTCAAACTAAAGCACATCATAGACACAGATTAAGCAGTTTATAAAAAAAAAAATAATAAAAAAAATCTTTCTTTTTTTTTAAATACTGGAGCAAGCCAAAAAAGTTACTCACACTGGAGAAATTTTCATTCAGGGACTTCAGTTCCTCCAAGCTAGCGTAGCTGGAGAAATTGCCAATGTTCTTCTCAAGCCAGTCAGCACTGCTCGTAGTTTTGGAAAGACAGGCAGGATCTGGATTGAACACAGAGTAATGGGGGAATTCATCAGAGCACCACTGACTTGTGAGCAAGCTGAAATAACTGTGACAAGCTGAGACGTTGACGGACGCTCAGGGAACTACAGCGCGAGAGATGACAACTCGAGGCAGTGATAGCACTAAAAAGTACCTTTTAGGTCGTCTCTCGACAAGAAGCGTCGGACGAATTGAGTGAAGACGGCCCGTTTCTGCTCCTCCGCCATGAGGGATGCCTGACGACCGAGAGCTTGCACCCTGAATCAGGAAAGATCAGCGGACGTTACGGATTGCCAGACTTCACTCCACTAAACACCACTTGAGGATTTACACAGCACTGAGCATACTTACACAACTTGGTAGGTGTCGCAACTGAAGTTCTTGGAGCTAAGGCAGGACAGAAAGTCCCGAGAGACTGCTGACAAAAATGGTCTCAGCCTGTCCTGGAACCAGGCGGCAACGAAGCTGGCATCCGTCAGCTGTGCGGCGCTGAAGTTGTTGACTTTCACCTCTCCAATGGCATCGAGAACATGGGACTGAGGCTGACCGTTTGTTAGGGTCTGTAAAAATAATGGGGCATGTCAGTTCAGCGCTCTGAGGCAGCACTCCATTTTCTGTCCCAGAAAAAGCAGGGGTGTCGCCTACCTTGTTGGAGAACTTTGACAGAGCATCCTCCAGAACTCCTGCGACTTTCTGGAAGAAAAGCTTCCACGTCTCTGTGCTGACGCTCGTGCCGCTTGGCGCCTTGCAAGTCAGCAGCGTGAAGATGTCATCAGAGGACAGAGATGATGCAACCTTGAAAGAGGTGGACAGATTTAGGCAGTCAGAGACACAGGACACTTTGCAAAGACAAGCACTCAGGTGCACAGCTCATGGAGGACTTACCGAAGAGCAGGCATAATCAGAGATGTTGAAGCCGCACAGCCCAGCCGAGGAATTTGCAAACGGACGCTGGGCCTCAAGTTGACCACTGCAAGGCACAAAAGCACAATTCCCATTTACAACACTTTCTGAAGCCTACCTCTGCTTTCAGTAGACACCAAATCAATACTCACCGGTTGACATCTTGACACAGCCTGTTTTCTGTAAAGGAAGAACAAAAAACAAAAGATCAGATGGAGAACTTTCCAGCTATCTTATGAGTTTGCTGCAAAATGACTCAATTCTATCAATCGCAAACTGCCGTTGTGTGTTCTGACTTACCATCCACTAGTGTTTCATTGCACTATTGCGAGAGAAGATGAAGCAGAGAGAAAAGAGAAAACAATTATGAACAGCTTCTCTTGGGCTATAACTCAACTCATAAGCCACCTAAAACAATGAAGTACTTACGAAACCGACGGGGCGAGGAGGCGTACAGTCTGAAGACAAGCCAAGAAAAAAGAGATTTCGGTCAATAGGAGGCCGCTGGCATTTATGGCTTACATTCACATGCATTTTGTCAGAATTCTTTTGTTTTACTCTGGTCATGCCATACCTTCTGGTGGTGACTGTAGAAGTTTGTCTACACTGGACTTGAGCTCCACTTTAAGTTCGGATGGGAGAACTGCCAAAGCCGTCTCCAGGCCTTTCAATCTAAAGAAACATACAAAATGCAGATTTTCAAAGCTTATTTCTACAGACTGCAAAAAAACTTAAAACCAAAGGTGCCAGGTTTCTCACATTGCACTGTAAGAGCCACACGTGAGGTTGGTGGGGATCACCACCAGAACTGAAGGACGGAAGCTGGCCAGCAGGACCACGAGATTGATTTGGAACCACAGCTCGTAGTCACTCGTTTGGAAGAGGGGGAATTTGGGAGCCAGAGCAGTCAAAGTCAGGTTCAGCATTGTGTCTCGGACGTCCCCGTTTGTGATGTAGGTTATGTTTCCCTGGGGGAGGGAGGGAAACAGAGCCTTCTTGTTCAAGAGCAGCACAATCGTGGTCTAGGCCAATCAGGATAACCAGGTTGATCAAAAAACAAAAACAAAAAAAACAAACTCACCTCCTTGCTGACCTCCACAAATTTTTCAAAGAATTTCTCAAGCTGATTCTCATCCGGGGATTTTAGGATGCTGTTCAACACCTCCTTCACCACGGTCACATTTTCAAGAGCAGCGGTGGACGGATCCAACAGCAGCTCGGCTTTCTGATCAGGTGACAGGGTTTGCAGAGCTGCCATCTAAGGTGAACAAAACACCAAGGAAATAGCAGGAATGATTGTCAGCGCTCTGCTTTCTGCCCAACACTAAGCACTAGTACCGGTGCCAATCAAAAGGCTCTCTTAAAGCTGTGTGACAACAGAAAACATAAGAGAAGGTAGGTATTTTACCCCGCTGACGTTCAACTCCTTAAGGTCAGAGTAATTGGCCACTGTGGTGAATGGGCCCAGGTTGGCCTTAAGCCAATCAGCATCGCTGGAAATGTTCTGTCTGCAACCTGTTTTTAAAGATAGGGGTGGAGGAAGATCAGTCTGCATCCCTGCACTGTTATGAAGTTGACGCACACAACTACGGTGAGCTGTCAGCTGAATATAAAAACCCCACTGCAACGCACTCAATTCTGGCAATAGAGGGATGCCGCAAAAGCATGCTCTGGGAAGGCCTACCTGGAATGCTAAATTGGGTGGCAAATTTCTTCAGGTGCTCCACCAGAACTTTGGTTATCTCCTGCGTCCTGATGAGTGTCATTTTGGGGAACACAGATCCCAGTCCTTCAACGCTGCAACAGAAAGCCACAGAGGGTCATTATGTGGACGTATTGGTACAGATCTACAAACTTCCTGTCTCCAAATTCAGGCACTCACATCACATGGTAGTTGGTGCAGCTGATGTTAGCTGTGACTGTAACCAGCATTTCTGCGGTGAAACTGGGGAGGATAGGGATGAGCTTCACAGTGAACCACGTAACCCAGACAGAGGCCTCAAATTCCTGGATCTTCGATCTGATGATTATGAAGGTTCGGTTCATCATCACGTCTCTCACAGCAGGGATGATAACGGGATTCTGCAAAAACACAAAACCAGGATTGTGAACGCCACTGCAAGAGAGCCCCGTACTTTGGGCTATTCTCCACGGCATCAATGCCATCTTCTGTCAGACACTTTGTCTTATTGACTTGCCTCAGGAGCTGCGCTCAGCACCGTCAGAAACTCCTCTACGTTCTCGAAACCGTCGCCTTCCTCCAGTCGGTCGAACACAGCGCTGATCTGATTGGTGTTGTTCAGTACTCCAGAGGTCAGTGTGAGTTCAGCTACTTGGGTAGGGGTCAGCAGTGCCAATGATTCAAACTAAAGCACATCATAGACACAGATTAAGCAGTTTATAAAAAAAAAATAATAAAAAAAGTCTTTCTTTTTTTTTAAATACTGGAGCAAGCCAAAAAAGTTACTCACACTGGAGAAATTTTCATTCAGGGACTTCAGTTCCTCCAAGCTAGCGTAGCTGGAGAAATTGCCAATGTTCTTCTCAAGCCAGTCAGCACTGCTCGTAGTTTTGGAAAGACAGGCAGGATCTGGATTGAACACAGAGTAATGGGGGAATTCATCAGAGCACCACTGACTTGTGAGCAAGCTGAAATAACTGTGACAAGCTGAGACGTTGACGGACGCTCAGGGAACTACAGCGCGAGAGATGACAACTCGAGGCAGTGATAGCACTAAAAAGTACCTTTTAGGTCGTCTCTCGACAAGAAGCGTCGGACGAATTGAGTGAAGACGGCCCGTTTCTGCTCCTCCGCCATGAGGGATGCCTGACGACCGAGAGCTTGCACCCTGAATCAGGAAAGATCAGCGGACGTTACGGATTGCCAGACTTCACTCCACTAAACACCACTTGAGGATTTACACAGCACTGAGCATACTTACACAACTTGGTAGGTGTCGCAACTGAAGTTCTTGGAGCTAAGGCAGGACAGAAAGTCCCGAGAGACTGCTGACAAAAATGGTCTCAGCCTGTCCTGGAACCAGGCGGCAACGAAGCTGGCATCCGTCAGCTGTGCGGCGCTGAAGTTGTTGACTTTCACCTCTCCAATGGCATCGAGAACATGGGACTGAGGCTGACCGTTTGTTAGGGTCTGTAAAAATAATGGGGCATGTCAGTTCAGCGCTCTGAGGCAGCACTCCATTTTCTGTCCCAGAAAAAGCAGGGGTGTCGCCTACCTTGTTGGAGAACTTTGACAGAGCATCCTCCAGAACTCCTGCGACTTTCTGGAAGAAAAGCTTCCACGTCTCTGTGCTGACGCTCGTGCCGCTTGGCGCCTTGCAAGTCAGCAGCGTGAAGATGTCATCAGAGGACAGAGATGATGCAACCTTGAAAGAGGTGGACAGATTTAGGCAGTCAGAGACACAGGACACTTTGCAAAGACAAGCACTCAGGTGCACAGCTCATGGAGGACTTACCGAAGAGCAGGCATAATCAGAGATGTTGAAGCCGCACAGCCCAGCCGAGGAATTTGCAAACGGACGCTGGGCCTCAAGTTGACCACTGCAAGGCACAAAAGCACAATTCCCATTTACAACACTTTCTGAAGCCTACCTCTGCTTTCAGTAGACACCAAATCAATACTCACCGGTTGACATCTTGACACAGCCTGTTTTCTGTAAAGGAAGAACAAAAAACAAAAGATCAGATGGAGAACTTTCCAGCTATCTTATGAGTTTGCTGCAAAATGACTCAATTCTATCAATCGCAAACTGCCGTTGTGTGTTCTGACTTACCATCCACTAGTGTTTCATTGCACTATTGCGAGAGAAGATGAAGCAGAGAGAAAAGAGAAAACAATTATGAACAGCTTCTCTTGGGCTATAACTCAACTCATAAGCCACCTAAAACAATGAAGTACTTACGAAACCGACGGGGCGAGGAGGCGTACAGTCTGAAGACAAGCCAAGAAAAAAGAGATTTCGGTCAATAGGAGGCCGCTGGCATTTATGGCTTACATTCACATGCATTTTGTCAGAATTCTTTTGTTTTACTCTGGTCATGCCATACCTTCTGGTGGTGACTGTAGAAGTTTGTCTACACTGGACTTGAGCTCCACTTTAAGTTCGGATGGGAGAACTGCCAAAGCCGTCTCCAGGCCTTTCAATCTAAAGAAACATACAAAATGCAGATTTTCAAAGCTTATTTCTACAGACTGCAAAAAAACTTAAAACCAAAGGTGCCAGGTTTCTCACATTGCACTGTAAGAGCCACACGTGAGGTTGGTGGGGATCACCACCAGAACTGAAGGACGGAAGCTGGCCAGCAGGACCACGAGATTGATTTGGAACCACAGCTCGTAGTCACTCGTTTGGAAGAGGGGGAATTTGGGAGCCAGAGCAGTCAAAGTCAGGTTCAGCATTGTGTCTCGGACGTCCCCGTTTGTGATGTAGGTTATGTTTCCCTGGGGGAGGGAGGGAAACAGAGCCTTCTTGTTCAAGAGCAGCACAATCGTGGTCTAGGCCAATCAGGATAACCAGGTTGATCAAAAAACAAAAACAAAAAAAACAAACTCACCTCCTTGCTGACCTCCACAAATTTTTCAAAGAATTTCTCAAGCTGATTCTCATCCGGGGATTTTAGGATGCTGTTCAACACCTCCTTCACCACGGTCACATTTTCAAGAGCAGCGGTGGACGGATCCAACAGCAGCTCGGCTTTCTGATCAGGTGACAGGGTTTGCAGAGCTGCCATCTAAGGTGAACAAAACACCAAGGAAATAGCAGGAATGATTGTCAGCGCTCTGCTTTCTGCCCAACACTAAGCACTAGTACCGGTGCCAATCAAAAGGCTCTCTTAAAGCTGTGTGACAACAGAAAACATAAGAGAAGGTAGGTATTTTACCCCGCTGACGTTCAACTCCTTAAGGTCAGAGTAATTGGCCACTGTGGTGAATGGGCCCAGGTTGGCCTTAAGCCAATCAGCATCGCTGGAAATGTTCTGTCTGCAACCTGTTTTTAAAGATAGGGGTGGAGGAAGATCAGTCTGCATCCCTGCACTGTTATGAAGTTGACGCACACAACTACGGTGAGCTGTCAGCTGAATATAAAAACCCCACTGCAACGCACTCAATTCTGGCAATAGAGGGATGCCGCAAAAGCATGCTCTGGGAAGGCCTACCTGGAATGCTAAATTGGCTGGCAAATTTCTTCAGGTGCTCCACCAGAACTTTGGTTATCTCCTGCGTCCTGATGAGTGTCATTTTGGGGAACACAGATCCCAGTCCTTCAACGCTGCAACAGAAAGCCACAGAGGGTCATTATGTGGACGTATTGGTACAGATCTACAAACTTCCTGTCTCCAAATTCAGGCACTCACATCACATGGTAGTTGGTGCAGCTGATGTTAGCTGTGACTGTAACCAGCATTTCTGCGGTGAAACTGGGGAGGATAGGGATGAGCTTCACAGTGAACCACGTAACCCAGACAGAGGCCTCAAATTCCTGGATCTTCGATCTGATGATTATGAAGGTTCGGTTCATCATCACGTCTCTCACAGCAGGGATGATAACGGGATTCTGCAAAAACACAAAACCAGGATTGTGAACGCCACTGCAAGAGAGCCCCGTACTTTGGGCTATTCTCCACGGCATCAATGCCATCTTCTGTCAGACACTTTGTCTTATTGACTTGCCTCAGGAGCTGCGCTCAGCACCGTCAGAAACTCCTCTACGTTCTCGAAACCGTCGCCTTCCTCCAGTCGGTCGAACACAGCGCTGATCTGATTGGTGTTGTTCAGTACTCCAGAGGTCAGTGTGAGTTCAGCTACTTGGGTAGGGGTCAGCAGTGCCAATGATTCAAACTAAAGCACATCATAGACACAGATTAAGCAGTTTATAAAAAAAAAATTATAAAAAAAGTCTTTCTTTTTTTTTAAATACTGGAGCAAGCCAAAAAAGTTACTCACACTGGAGAAATTTTCATTCAGGGACTTCAGTTCCTCCAAGCTAGCGTAGCTGGAGAAATTGCCAATGTTCTTCTCAAGCCAGTCAGCACTGCTCGTAGTTTTGGAAAGACAGGCAGGATCTGGATTGAACACAGAGTAATGGGGGAATTCATCAGAGCACCACTGACTTGTGAGCAAGCTGAAATAACTGTGACAAGCTGAGACGTTGACGGACGCTCAGGGAACTACAGCGCGAGAGATGACAACTCGAGGCAGTGATAGCACTAAAAAGTACCTTTTAGGTCGTCTCTCGACAAGAAGCGTCGGACGAATTGAGTGAAGACGGCCCGTTTCTGCTCCTCCGCCATGAGGGATGCCTGACGACCGAGAGCTTGCACCCTGAATCAGGAAAGATCAGCGGACGTTACGGATTGCCAGACTTCACTCCACTAAACACCACTTGAGGATTTACACAGCACTGAGCATACTTACACAACTTGGTAGGTGTCGCAACTGAAGTTCTTGGAGCTAAGGCAGGACAGAAAGTCCCGAGAGACTGCTGACAAAAATGGTCTCAGCCTGTCCTGGAACCAGGCGGCAACGAAGCTGGCATCCGTCAGCTGTGCGGCGCTGAAGTTGTTGACTTTCACCTCTCCAATGGCATCGAGAACATGGGACTGAGGCTGACCGTTTGTTAGGGTCTGTAAAAATAATGGGGCATGTCAGTTCAGCGCTCTGAGGCAGCACTCCATTTTCTGTCCCAGAAAAAGCAGGGGTGTCGCCTACCTTGTTGGAGAACTTTGACAGAGCATCCTCCAGAACTCCTGCGACTTTCTGGAAGAAAAGCTTCCACGTCTCTGTGCTGACGCTCGTGCCGCTTGGCGCCTTGCAAGTCAGCAGCGTGAAGATGTCATCAGAGGACAGAGATGATGCAACCTTGAAAGAGGTGGACAGATTTAGGCAGTCAGAGACACAGGACACTTTGCAAAGACAAGCACTCAGGTGCACAGCTCATGGAGGACTTACCGAAGAGCAGGCATAATCAGAGATGTTGAAGCCGCACAGCCCAGCCGAGGAATTTGCAAACGGACGCTGGGCCTCAAGTTGACCACTGCAAGGCACAAAAGCACAATTCCCATTTACAACACTTTCTGAAGCCTACCTCTGCTTTCAGTAGACACCAAATCAATACTCACCGGTTGACATCTTGACACAGCCTGTTTTCTGTAAAGGAAGAACAAAAAACAAAAGATCAGATGGAGAACTTTCCAGCTATCTTATGAGTTTGCTGCAAAATGACTCAATTCTATCAATCGCAAACTGCCGTTGTGTGTTCTGACTTACCATCCACTAGTGTTTCATTGCACTATTGCGAGAGAAGATGAAGCAGAGAGAAAAGAGAAAACAATTATGAACAGCTTCTCTTGGGCTGTAACTCAACTCATAAGCCACCTAAAACAATGAAGTACTTACGAAACCGACGGGGCGAGGAGGCGTACAGTCTGAAGACAAGCCAAGAAAAAAGAGATTTCGGTCAATAGGAGGCCGCTGGCATTTATGGCTTACATTCACATGCATTTTGTCAGAATTCTTTTGTTTTACTCTGGTCATGCCATACCTTCTGGTGGTGACTGTAGAAGTTTGTCTACACTGGACTTGAGCTCCACTTTAAGTTCGGATGGGAGAACTGCCAAAGCCGTCTCCAGGCCTTTCAATCTAAAGAAACATACAAAATGCAGATTTTCAAAGCTTATTTCTACAGACTGCAAAAAAACTTAAAACCAAAGGTGCCAGGTTTCTCACATTGCACTGTAAGAGCCACACGTGAGGTTGGTGGGGATCACCACCAGAACTGAAGGACGGAAGCTGGCCAGCAGGACCACGAGATTGATTTGGAACCACAGCTCGTAGTCACTCGTTTGGAAGAGGGGGAATTTGGGAGCCAGAGCAGTCAAAGTCAGGTTCAGCATTGTGTCTCGGACGTCCCCGTTTGTGATGTAGGTTATGTTTCCCTGGGGGAGGGAGGGAAACAGAGCCTTCTTGTTCAAGAGCAGCACAATCGTGGTCTAGGCCAATCAGGATAACCAGGTTGATCAAAAAACAAAAACAAAAAAAACAAACTCACCTCCTTGCTGACCTCCACAAATTTTTCAAAGAATTTCTCAAGCTGATTCTCATCCGGGGATTTTAGGATGCTGTTCAACACCTCCTTCACCACGGTCACATTTTCAAGAGCAGCGGTGGACGGATCCAACAGCAGCTCGGCTTTCTGATCAGGTGACAGGGTTTGCAGAGCTGCCATCTAAGGTGAACAAAACACCAAGGAAATAGCAGGAATGATTGTCAGCGCTCTGCTTTCTGCCCAACACTAAGCACTAGTACCGGTGCCAATCAAAAGGCTCTCTTAAAGCTGTGTGACAACAGAAAACATAAGAGAAGGTAGGTATTTTACCCCGCTGACGTTCAACTCCTTAAGGTCAGAGTAATTGGCCACTGTGGTGAATGGGCCCAGGTTGGCCTTAAGCCAATCAGCATCGCTGGAAATGTTCTGTCTGCAACCTGTTTTTAAAGATAGGGGTGGAGGAAGATCAGTCTGCATCCCTGCACTGTTATGAAGTTGACGCACACAACTACGGTGAGCTGTCAGCTGAATATAAAAACCCCACTGCAACGCACTCAATTCTGGCAATAGAGGGATGCCGCAAAAGCATGCTCTGGGAAGGCCTACCTGGAATGCTAAATTGGGTGGCAAATTTCTTCAGGTGCTCCACCAGAACTTTGGTTATCTCCTGCGTCCTGATGAGTGTCATTTTGGGGAACACAGATCCCAGTCCTTCAACGCTGCAACAGAAAGCCACAGAGGGTCATTATGTGGACGTATTGGTACAGATCTACAAACTTCCTGTCTCCAAATTCAGGCACTCACATCACATGGTAGTTGGTGCAGCTGATGTTAGCTGTGACTGTAACCAGCATTTCTGCGGTGAAACTGGGGAGGATAGGGATGAGCTTCACAGTGAACCACGTAACCCAGACAGAGGCCTCAAATTCCTGGATCTTCGATCTGATGATTATGAAGGTTCGGTTCATCATCACGTCTCTCACAGCAGGGATGATAACGGGATTCTGCAAAAACACAAAACCAGGATTGTGAACGCCACTGCAAGAGAGCCCCGTACTTTGGGCTATTCTCCACGGCATCAATGCCATCTTCTGTCAGACACTTTGTCTTATTGACTTGCCTCAGGAGCTGCGCTCAGCACCGTCAGAAACTCCTCTACGTTCTCGAAACCGTCGCCTTCCTCCAGTCGGTCGAACACAGCGCTGATCTGATTGGTGTTGTTCAGTACTCCAGAGGTCAGTGTGAGTTCAGCTACTTGGGTAGGGGTCAGCAGTGCCAATGATTCAAACTAAAGCACATCATAGACACAGATTAAGCAGTTTATAAAAAAAAAATAATAAAAAAAGTCTTTCTTTTTTTTTAAATACTGGAGCAAGCCAAAAAAGTTACTCACACTGGAGAAATTTTCATTCAGGGACTTCAGTTCCTCCAAGCTAGCGTAGCTGGAGAAATTGCCAATGTTCTTCTCAAGCCAGTCAGCACTGCTCGTAGTTTTGGAAAGACAGGCAGGATCTGGATTGAACACAGAGTAATGGGGGAATTCATCAGAGCACCACTGACTTGTGAGCAAGCTGAAATAACTGTGACAAGCTGAGACGTTGACGGACGCTCAGGGAACTACAGCGCGAGAGATGACAACTCGAGGCAGTGATAGCACTAAAAAGTACCTTTTAGGTCGTCTCTCGACAAGAAGCGTCGGACGAATTGAGTGAAGACGGCCCGTTTCTGCTCCTCCGCCATGAGGGATGCCTGACGACCGAGAGCTTGCACCCTGAATCAGGAAAGATCAGCGGACGTTACGGATTGCCAGACTTCACTCCACTAAACACCACTTGAGGATTTACACAGCACTGAGCATACTTACACAACTTGGTAGGTGTCGCAACTGAAGTTCTTGGAGCTAAGGCAGGACAGAAAGTCCCGAGAGACTGCTGACAAAAATGGTCTCAGCCTGTCCTGGAACCAGGCGGCAACGAAGCTGGCATCCGTCAGCTGTGCGGCGCTGAAGTTGTTGACTTTCACCTCTCCAATGGCATCGAGAACATGGGACTGAGGCTGACCGTTTGTTAGGGTCTGTAAAAATAATGGGGCATGTCAGTTCAGCGCTCTGAGGCAGCACTCCATTTTCTGTCCCAGAAAAAGCAGGGGTGTCGCCTACCTTGTTGGAGAACTTTGACAGAGCATCCTCCAGAACTCCTGCGACTTTCTGGAAGAAAAGCTTCCACGTCTCTGTGCTGACGCTCGTGCCGCTTGGCGCCTTGCAAGTCAGCAGCGTGAAGATGTCATCAGAGGACAGAGATGATGCAACCTTGAAAGAGGTGGACAGATTTAGGCAGTCAGAGACACAGGACACTTTGCAAAGACAAGCACTCAGGTGCACAGCTCATGGAGGACTTACCGAAGAGCAGGCATAATCAGAGATGTTGAAGCCGCACAGCCCAGCCGAGGAATTTGCAAACGGACGCTGGGCCTCAAGTTGACCACTGCAAGGCACAAAAGCACAATTCCCATTTACAACACTTTCTGAAGCCTACCTCTGCTTTCAGTAGACACCAAATCAATACTCACCGGTTGACATCTTGACACAGCCTGTTTTCTGTAAAGGAAGAACAAAAAACAAAAGATCAGATGGAGAACTTTCCAGCTATCTTATGAGTTTGCTGCAAAATGACTCAATTCTATCAATCGCAAACTGCCGTTGTGTGTTCTGACTTACCATCCACTAGTGTTTCATTGCACTATTGCGAGAGAAGATGAAGCAGAGAGAAAAGAGAAAACAATTATGAACAGCTTCTCTTGGGCTATAACTCAACTCATAAGCCACCTAAAACAATGAAGTACTTACGAAACCGACGGGGCGAGGAGGCGTACAGTCTGAAGACAAGCCAAGAAAAAAGAGATTTCGGTCAATAGGAGGCCGCTGGCATTTATGGCTTACATTCACATGCATTTTGTCAGAATTCTTTTGTTTTACTCTGGTCATGCCATACCTTCTGGTGGTGACTGTAGAAGTTTGTCTACACTGGACTTGAGCTCCACTTTAAGTTCGGATGGGAGAACTGCCAAAGCCGTCTCCAGGCCTTTCAATCTAAAGAAACATACAAAATGCAGATTTTCAAAGCTTATTTCTACAGACTGCAAAAAAACTTAAAACCAAAGGTGCCAGGTTTCTCACAT
The DNA here is from genome assembly GCF_963993115.1 of Abramis brama. Classification (NCBI taxonomy): domain Eukaryota; kingdom Metazoa; phylum Chordata; class Actinopteri; order Cypriniformes; family Leuciscidae; genus Abramis; species Abramis brama. Next base: position 719,726 of record NC_139964.1, on the reverse strand, counting down.
TGCACTGTAAGAGCCACACGTGAGGTTGGTGGGGATCACCACCAGAACTGAAGGACGGAAGCTGGCCAGCAGGACCACGAGATTGATTTGGAACCACAGCTCGTAGTCACTCGTTTGGAAGAGGGGGAATTTGGGAGCCAGAGCAGTCAAAGTCAGGTTCAGCATTGTGTCTCGGACGTCCCCGTTTGTGATGTAGGTTATGTTTCCCTGGGGGAGGGAGGGAAACAGAGCCTTCTTGTTCAAGAGCAGCACAATCGTGGTCTAGGCCAATCAGGATAACCAGGTTGATCAAAAAACAAAAACAAAAAAAACAAACTCACCTCCTTGCTGACCTCCACAAATTTTTCAAAGAATTTCTCAAGCTGATTCTCATCCGGGGATTTTAGGATGCTGTTCAACACCTCCTTCACCACGGTCACATTTTCAAGAGCAGCGGTGGACGGATCCAACAGCAGCTCGGCTTTCTGATCAGGTGACAGGGTTTGCAGAGCTGCCATCTAAGGTGAACAAAACACCAAGGAAATAGCAGTAATGATTGTCAGCGCTCTGCTTTCTGCCCAACACTAAGCACTAGTACCGGTGCCAATCAAAAGGCTCTCTTAAAGCTGTGTGACAACAGAAAACATAAGAGAAGGTAGGTATTTTACCCCGCTGACGTTCAACTCCTTAAGGTCAGAGTAATTGGCCACTGTGGTGAATGGGCCCAGGTTGGCCTTAAGCCAATCAGCATCGCTGGAAATGTTCTGTCTGCAACCTGTTTTTAAAGATAGGGGTGGAGGAAGATCAGTCTGCATCCCTGCACTGTTATGAAGTTGACGCACACAACTACGGTGAGCTGTCAGCTGAATATAAAAACCCCACTGCAACGCACTCAATTCTGGCAATAGAGGGATGCCGCAAAAGCATGCTCTGGGAAGGCCTACCTGGAATGCTAAATTGGGTGGCAAATTTCTTCAGGTGCTCCACCAGAACTTTGGTTATCTCCTGCGTCCTGATGAGTGTCATTTTGGGGAACACAGATCCCAGTCCTTCAACGCTGCAACAGAAAGCCACAGAGGGTCATTATGTGGACGTATTGGTACAGATCTACAAACTTCCTGTCTCCAAATTCAGGCACTCACATCACATGGTAGTTGGTGCAGCTGATGTTAGCTGTGACTGTAACCAGCATTTCTGCGGTGAAACTGGGGAGGATAGGGATGAGCTTCACAGTGAACCACGTAACCCAGACAGAGGCCTCAAATTCCTGGATCTTCGATCTGATGATTATGAAGGTTCGGTTCATCATCACGTCTCTCACAGCAGGGATGATAACGGGATTCTGCAAAAACACAAAACCAGGATTGTGAACGCCACTGCAAGAGAGCCCCGTACTTTGGGCTATTCTCCACGGCATCAATGCCATCTTCTGTCAGACACTTTGTCTTATTGACTTGCCTCAGGAGCTGCGCTCAGCACCGTCAGAAACTCCTCTACGTTCTCGAAACCGTCGCCTTCCTCCAGTCGGTCGAACACAGCGCTGATCTGATTGGTGTTGTTCAGTACTCCAGAGGTCAGTGTGAGTTCAGCTACTTGGGTAGGGGTCAGCAGTGCCAATGATTCAAACTAAAGCACATCATAGACACAGATTAAGCAGTTTATAAAAAAAAAATAATAAAAAAAGTCTTTCTTTTTTTTTAAATACTGGAGCAAGCCAAAAAAGTTACTCACACTGGAGAAATTTTCATTCAGGGACTTCAGTTCCTCCAAGCTAGCGTAGCTGGAGAAATTGCCAATGTTCTTCTCAAGCCAGTCAGCACTGCTCGTAGTTTTGGAAAGACAGGCAGGATCTGGATTGAACACAGAGTAATGGGGGAATTCATCAGAGCACCACTGACTTGTGAGCAAGCTGAAATAACTGTGACAAGCTGAGACGTTGACGGACGCTCAGGGAACTACAGCGCGAGAGATGACAACTCGAGGCAGTGATAGCACTAAAAAGTACCTTTTAGGTCGTCTCTCGACAAGAAGCGTCGGACGAATTGAGTGAAGACGGCCCGTTTCTGCTCCTCCGCCATGAGGGATGCCTGACGACCGAGAGCTTGCACCCTGAATCAGGAAAGATCAGCGGACGTTACGGATTGCCAGACTTCACTCCACTAAACACCACTTGAGGATTTACACAGCACTGAGCATACTTACACAACTTGGTAGGTGTCGCAACTGAAGTTCTTGGAGCTAAGGCAGGACAGAAAGTCCCGAGAGACTGCTGACAAAAATGGTCTCAGCCTGTCCTGGAACCAGGCGGCAACGAAGCTGGCATCCGTCAGCTGTGCGGCGCTGAAGTTGTTGACTTTCACCTCTCCAATGGCATCGAGAACATGGGACTGAGGCTGACCGTTTGTTAGGGTCTGTAAAAATAATGGGGCATGTCAGTTCAGCGCTCTGAGGCAGCACTCCATTTTCTGTCCCAGAAAAAGCAGGGGTGTCGCCTACCTTGTTGGAGAACTTTGACAGAGCATCCTCCAGAACTCCTGCGACTTTCTGGAAGAAAAGCTTCCACGTCTCTGTGCTGACGCTCGTGCCGCTTGGCGCCTTGCAAGTCAGCAGCGTGAAGATGTCATCAGAGGACAGAGATGATGCAACCTTGAAAGAGGTGGACAGATTTAGGCAGTCAGAGACACAGGACACTTTGCAAAGACAAGCACTCAGGTGCACAGCTCATGGAGGACTTACCGAAGAGCAGGCATAATCAGAGATGTTGAAGCCGCACAGCCCAGCCGAGGAATTTGCAAACGGACGCTGGGCCTCAAGTTGACCACTGCAAGGCACAAAAGCACAATTCCCATTTACAACACTTTCTGAAGCCTACCTCTGCTTTCAGTAGACACCAAATCAATACTCACCGGTTGACATCTTGACACAGCCTGTTTTCTGTAAAGGAAGAACAAAAAACAAAAGATCAGATGGAGAACTTTCCAGCTATCTTATGAGTTTGCTGCAAAATGACTCAATTCTATCAATCGCAAACTGCCGTTGTGTGTTCTGACTTACCATCCACTAGTGTTTCATTGCACTATTGCGAGAGAAGATGAAGCAGAGAGAAAAGAGAAAACAATTATGAACAGCTTCTCTTGGGCTATAACTCAACTCATAAGCCACCTAAAACAATGAAGTACTTACGAAACCGACGGGGCGAGGAGGCGTACAGTCTGAAGACAAGCCAAGAAAAAAGAGATTTCGGTCAATAGGAGGCCGCTGGCATTTATGGCTTACATTCACATGCATTTTGTCAGAATTCTTTTGTTTTACTCTGGTCATGCCATACCTTCTGGTGGTGACTGTAGAAGTTTGTCTACACTGGACTTGAGCTCCACTTTAAGTTCGGATGGGAGAACTGCCAAAGCCGTCTCCAGGCCTTTCAATCTAAAGAAACATACAAAATGCAGATTTTCAAAGCTTATTTCTACAGACTGCAAAAAAACTTAAAACCAAAGGTGCCAGGTTTCTCACATTGCACTGTAAGAGCCACACGTGAGGTTGGTGGGGATCACCACCAGAACTGAAGGACGGAAGCTGGCCAGCAGAACCACGAGATTGATTTGGAACCACAGCTCGTAGTCACTCGTTTGGAAGAGGGGGAATTTGGGAGCCAGAGCAGTCAAAGTCAGGTTCAGCATTGTGTCTCGGACGTCCCCGTTTGTGATGTAGGTTATGTTTCCCTGGGGGAGGGAGGGAAACAGAGCCTTCTTGTTCAAGAGCAGCACAATCGTGGTCTAGGCCAATCAGGATAACCAGGTTGATCAAAAAACAAAAACAAAAAAAACAAACTCACCTCCTTGCTGACCTCCACAAATTTTTCAAAGAATTTCTCAAGCTGATTCTCATCCGGGGATTTTAGGATGCTGTTCAACACCTCCTTCACCACGGTCACATTTTCAAGAGCAGCGGTGGACGGATCCAACAGCAGCTCGGCTTTCTGATCAGGTGACAGGGTTTGCAGAGCTGCCATCTAAGGTGAACAAAACACCAAGGAAATAGCAGTAATGATTGTCAGCGCTCTGCTTTCTGCCCAACACTAAGCACTAGTACCGGTGCCAATCAAAAGGCTCTCTTAAAGCTGTGTGACAACAGAAAACATAAGAGAAGGTAGGTATTTTACCCCGCTGACGTTCAACTCCTTAAGGTCAGAGTAATTGGCCACTGTGGTGAATGGGCCCAGGTTGGCCTTAAGCCAATCAGCATCGCTGGAAATGTTCTGTCTGCAACCTGTTTTTAAAGATAGGGGTGGAGGAAGATCAGTCTGCATCCCTGCACTGTTATGAAGTTGACGCACACAACTACGGTGAGCTGTCAGCTGAATATAAAAACCCCACTGCAACGCACTCAATTCTGGCAATAGAGGGATGCCGCAAAAGCATGCTCTGGGAAGGCCTACCTGGAATGCTAAATTGGGTGGCAAATTTCTTCAGGTGCTCCACCAGAACTTTGGTTATCTCCTGCGTCCTGATGAGTGTCATTTTGGGGAACACAGATCCCAGTCCTTCAACGCTGCAACAGAAAGCCACAGAGGGTCATTATGTGGACGTATTGGTACAGATCTACAAACTTCCTGTCTCCAAATTCAGGCACTCACATCACATGGTAGTTGGTGCAGCTGATGTTAGCTGTGACTGTAACCAGCATTTCTGCGGTGAAACTGGGGAGGATAGGGATGAGCTTCACAGTGAACCACGTAACCCAGACAGAGGCCTCAAATTCCTGGATCTTCGATCTGATGATTATGAAGGTTCGGTTCATCATCACGTCTCTCACAGCAGGGATGATAACGGGATTCTGCAAAAACACAAAACCAGGATTGTGAACGCCACTGCAAGAGAGCCCCGTACTTTGGGCTATTCTCCACGGCATCAATGCCATCTTCTGTCAGACACTTTGTCTTATTGACTTGCCTCAGGAGCTGCGCTCAGCACCGTCAGAAACTCCTCTACGTTCTCGAAACCGTCGCCTTCCTCCAGTCGGTCGAACACAGCGCTGATCTGATTGGTGTTGTTCAGTACTCCAGAGGTCAGTGTGAGTTCAGCTACTTGGGTAGGGGTCAGCAGTGCCAATGATTCAAACTAAAGCACATCATAGACACAGATTAAGCAGTTTATAAAAAAAAAATAATAAAAAAAGTCTTTCTTTTTTTTTAAATACTGGAGCAAGCCAAAAAAGTTACTCACACTGGAGAAATTTTCATTCAGGGACTTCAGTTCCTCCAAGCTAGCGTAGCTGGAGAAATTGCCAATGTTCTTCTCAAGCCAGTCAGCACTGCTCGTAGTTTTGGAAAGACAGGCAGGATCTGGATTGAACACAGAGTAATGGGGGAATTCATCAGAGCACCACTGACTTGTGAGCAAGCTGAAATAACTGTGACAAGCTGAGACGTTGACGGACGCTCAGGGAACTACAGCGCGAGAGATGACAACTCGAGGCAGTGATAGCACTAAAAAGTACCTTTTAGGTCGTCTCTCGACAAGAAGCGTCGGACGAATTGAGTGAAGACGGCCCGTTTCTGCTCCTCCGCCATGATGGATGCCTGACGACCGAGAGCTTGCACCCTGAATCAGGAAAGATCAGCGGACGTTACGGATTGCCAGACTTCACTCCACTAAACACCACTTGAGGATTTACACAGCACTGAGCATACTTACACAACTTGGTAGGTGTCGCAACTGAAGTTCTTGGAGCTAAGGCAGGACAGAAAGTCCCGAGAGACTGCTGACAAAAATGGTCTCAGCCTGTCCTGGAACCAGGCGGCAACGAAGCTGGCATCCGTCAGCTGTGCGGCGCTGAAGTTGTTGACTTTCACCTCTCCAATGGCATCGAGAACATGGGACTGAGGCTGACCGTTTGTTAGGGTCTGTAAAAATAATGGGGCATGTCAGTTCAGCGCTCTGAGGCAGCACTCCATTTTCTGTCCCAGAAAAAGCAGGGGTGTCGCCTACCTTGTTGGAGAACTTTGACAGAGCATCCTCCAGAACTCCTGCGACTTTCTGGAAGAAAAGCTTCCACGTCTCTGTGCTGACGCTCGTGCCGCTTGGCGCCTTGCAAGTCAGCAGCGTGAAGATGTCATCAGAGGACAGAGATGATGCAACCTTGAAAGAGGTGGACAGATTTAGGCAGTCAGAGACACAGGACACTTTGCAAAGACAAGCACTCAGGTGCACAGCTCATGGAGGACTTACCGAAGAGCAGGCATAATCAGAGATGTTGAAGCCGCACAGCCCAGCCGAGGAATTTGCAAACGGACGCTGGGCCTCAAGTTGACCACTGCAAGGCACAAAAGCACAATTCCCATTTACAACACTTTCTGAAGCCTACCTCTGCTTTCAGTAGACACCAAATCAATACTCACCGGTTGACATCTTGACACAGCCTGTTTTCTGTAAAGGAAGAACAAAAAACAAAAGATCAGATGGAGAACTTTCCAGCTATCTTATGAGTTTGCTGCAAAATGACTCAATTCTATCAATCGCAAACTGCCGTTGTGTGTTCTGACTTACCATCCACTAGTGTTTCATTGCACTATTGCGAGAGAAGATGAAGCAGAGAGAAAAGAGAAAACAATTATGAACAGCTTCTCTTGGGCTATAACTCAACTCATAAGCCACCTAAAACAATGAAGTACTTACGAAACCGACGGGGCGAGGAGGCGTACAGTCTGAAGACAAGCCAAGAAAAAAGAGATTTCGGTCAATAGGAGGCCGCTGGCATTTATGGCTTACATTCACATGCATTTTGTCAGAATTCTTTTGTTTTACTCTGGTCATGCCATACCTTCTGGTGGTGACTGTAGAAGTTTGTCTACACTGGACTTGAGCTCCACTTTAAGTTCGGATGGGAGAACTGCCAAAGCCGTCTCCAGGCCTTTCAATCTAAAGAAACATACAAAATGCAGATTTTCAAAGCTTATTTCTACAGACTGCAAAAAAACTTAAAACCAAAGGTGCCAGGTTTCTCACATTGCACTGTAAGAGCCACACGTGAGGTTGGTGGGGATCACCACCAGAACTGAAGGACGGAAGCTGGCCAGCAGGACCACGAGATTGATTTGGAACCACAGCTCGTAGTCACTCGTTTGGAAGAGGGGGAATTTGGGAGCCAGAGCAGTCAAAGTCAGGTTCAGCATTGTGTCTCGGACGTCCCCGTTTGTGATGTAGGTTATGTTTCCCTGGGGGAGGGAGGGAAACAGAGCCTTCTTGTTCAAGAGCAGCACAATCGTGGTCTAGGCCAATCAGGATAACCAGGTTGATCAAAAAACAAAAACAAAAAAAACAAACTCACCTCCTTGCTGACCTCCACAAATTTTTCAAAGAATTTCTCAAGCTGATTCTCATCCGGGGATTTTAGGATGCTGTTCAACACCTCCTTCACCACGGTCACATTTTCAAGAGCAGCGGTGGACGGATCCAACAGCAGCTCGGCTTTCTGATCAGGTGACAGGGTTTGCAGAGCTGCCATCTAAGGTGAACAAAACACCAAGGAAATAGCAGGAATGATTGTCAGCGCTCTGCTTTCTGCCCAACACTAAGCACTAGTACCGGTGCCAATCAAAAGGCTCTCTTAAAGCTGTGTGACAACAGAAAACATAAGAGAAGGTAGGTATTTTACCCCGCTGACGTTCAACTCCTTAAGGTCAGAGTAATTGGCCACTGTGGTGAATGGGCCCAGGTTGGCCTTAAGCCAATCAGCATCGCTGGAAATGTTCTGTCTGCAACCTGTTTTTAAAGATAGGGGTGGAGGAAGATCAGTCTGCATCCCGCACTGTTATGAAGTTGACGCACACAACTACGGTGAGCTGTCAGCTGAATATAAAAACCCCACTGCAACGCACTCAATTCTGGCAATAGAGGGATGCCGCAAAAGCATGCTCTGGGAAGGCCTACCTGGAATGCTAAATTGGGTGGCAAATTTCTTCAGGTGCTCCACCAGAACTTTGGTTATCTCCTGCGTCCTGATGAGTGTCATTTTGGGGAACACAGATCCCAGTCCTTCAACGCTGCAACAGAAAGCCACAGAGGGTCATTATGTGGACGTATTGGTACAGATCTACAAACTTCCTGTCTCCAAATTCAGGCACTCACATCACATGGTAGTTGGTGCAGCTGATGTTAGCTGTGACTGTAACCAGCATTTCTGCGGTGAAACTGGGGAGGATAGGGATGAGCTTCACAGTGAACCACGTAACCCAGACAGAGGCCTCAAATTCCTGGATCTTCGATCTGATGATTATGAAGGTTCGGTTCATCATCACGTCTCTCACAGCAGGGATGATATCGGGATTCTGCAAAAACACAAAACCAGGATTGTGAACGCCACTGCAAGAGAGCCCCGTACTTTGGGCTACTCTCCACGGCATCAATGCCATCTTCTGTCAGACACTTTGTCTTATTGACTTGCCTCAGGAGCTGCGCTCAGCACCGTCAGAAACTCCTCTACGTTCTCGAAACCGTCGCCTTCCTCCAGTCGGTCGAACACAGCGCTGATCTGATTGGTGTTGTTCAGTACTCCAGAGGTCAGTGTGAGTTCAGCTACTTGGGTAGGGGTCAGCAGTGCCAATGATTCAAACTAAAGCACATCATAGACACAGATTAAGCAGTTTATAAAAAAAAAAAATAAAAAAAAAAATCTTTCTTTTTTTTAAATACTGGAGCAAGCCAAAAAAGTTACTCACACTGGAGAAATTTTCATTCAGGGACTTCAGTTCCTCCAAGCTAGCGTAGCTGGAGAAATTGCCAATGTTCTTCTCAAGCCAGTCAGCACTGCTCGTAGTTTTGGAAAGACAGGCAGGATCTGGATTGAACACAGAGTAATGGGGGAATTCATCAGAGCACCACTGACTTGTGAGCAAGCTGAAATAACTTTGTAAAATACCTAATAGGTTTTACCATTCAAGCTATTGCGCATAAGAAGTGTTTTTGTTTTTTTAATTAATACAAAAAACACATTTGGATTACTGAAACTAAAACACATTCAAATGTACTGCACCTGAAAGTTCTCTAGAGAGGAACGGCTGAATGAATTGTTTGTAGATGGACGACTTCAAAGTTCCATTCACCAGATTCACTTGCTGATTGAATGTTTTGACTCTGTAAACCAATAAATGTTCAAAAATAAGCCACAGTTCCAATGTCACTGCAATGTATCCAATGTATTCAATATTTTGACTCATACATTGCCTGGAAGCTGACACATGAAAAGTTTATCTTGCTCATATTAGATAAGAACTCTGTTGTAATGAATGGGAGGACTGGAATAAGTCTGACACACAGCCATGACTGAACAAACTCCACGTTCTGCGCATTCTCCACAGTCAGTGTGTGCAAGGCACCAAAACTGTCAGCGATGCCCTCGATCGAAGACACTCCCTGAAATAAAAATATGCTTGATCACTCAAATTAATTTAATGATAATTTACAAACTGATTAAGCATCCAGGCTGAAGAGACAGTGTCAATTTGTACTAGTGATCATTAAAAATATAATAAAATTAATTATGAACATTTGAAGATTCAACTGATTGCATGCATGAAAGCAAATATTTCAGGAAAAGAAGAACATACTAAATGTAAATAAAATTTAAAATAATGGAAAATAAGCAAAGCAGCATGCAGTTGATGTTTTCCAGCAGAGGATAAATAGTCTTAGATGTGGATTTCTTACAAGGTGAACCATGACATTTAGTGTTGATGTAATGATCTTTCCGAGCTCCTTTTGGAGCATGTGAAGTTTCTCTTGAGGGAAACCAGCACTGCTGTTTGATATGCATTGTAGCTGGTGTGAAGTGTTATCCACTCCATTTAGAATCTAGACATGAAATAGACATTAAAAGTACTAAAACTGAAATACTGAACTTTAAAAAAAACAAGCTTTTTTCCACAGGCATTTAAGGATATTTCCCTTCTGGCTTCAACTACTGCAGCGATACACTATAGTAATCCAGTGAGATGTTTTTGCACAAAATCAGATTTTAACATCAGAGACATTGTGAGATTGCATGAAGAGACAGACTAAATAAGAGCTGAAGCAACATCTTGAAGACACTTAGAGAAATCTACCTGCAAATCTACAGTACTGCAGCAAGTTTTAAGCATCTGTAAACAAAATGCTGAAAATGTGAAGACATTCTTGAAAATAATGTCATATATAGATTTATCAACTAAATCAAATCAACAATTGTTATGACCACCATTGCTTTTAAAACAGCTTTTATCGTACGATACGCTTGTGCATTGTTTTAAAGTAGCTTTGTAGGTGTATTTCTTCAAGCTTCAAGATTTTCCCACAGCACTTATGGCTCAGCTTTTTCTGTCTCTTCCTATAATCCCAGACTGACTTGATGATGGTGGGATCTATGTGTGTATCATAATTTCCATTTTTGTCTGTTGCATAAAAAAAAAAAAAAAAATGTTAGGAAATGTAAACACCTGTTCAAAATATTGGGTTCAATTTTTTTTTTTTTTTAAATAAATAAATAAATTAATACTTTTATTAATCTAGGACGCATTAAATTGACCAAAAGTGACAGTAAAGACATTTATAATGTTACAAAAAATATTTTTAAAAAGCTGTTGTTTTGAACTTTCTGGAACTTTCAAAAAAATCCTGAAAAATAAAATGTATGACAGTTTCAACAAAAAAACGGAAGCAGCACAACTGCTTTTAACATTGATAATAATCATAAATGTTTCTTGAGCATCAAATCATCATATTAGAGTGATTTCTGAAGGATCATGTGACACTGAAGACTGGAGTAATGATGCTGAAAATTCAGCTTTGATCACAGGAATAAATTACACTTTACTATATATTCACAGAAAACAGCTGATTTACACTATAATAATATTTCACAGTTTTTACTGATTTTACTATATATTTGATCAAATAAATTCAGCATGGTTAAGCATAAGAAACAGTAGCATTTTGCATACAGTAGATTTACGTTGCATTTTTCTTGAAAGCAGTACATTCAGAGGTCAGCACATGACAAGAATTGACATGCAACTTTATCACTCTTAATGTCTGATGTATATATCTGAGCCCTGTCATGTCCATCTTTTTATACTCAATTTGACAGACTGTAGAAAAAGTTAGTATATTGTAAAAACATTTCTTTCCAGCATGTGTAAGAATTTTCCAACTGAACTGCAAAATTCACACTTTAATCCATTTATTTGTATATAAATCCATTTGTCAAATATAGTATTGTTCCTCAAAATCATGCATTTTATTCTTACTGCCTGATTCTGAG
>NC_139964.1:669252-708252 GCF_963993115.1 Abramis brama | reverse complement strand
GGATGCTGGTTCTGCAAGTGTTGTAGGCACAGCAGATGTTCCTTCAGTCATTGAAATAGCAGTGTTTGGTACCTCAGTTGTTGTAGTGGATGCTGGTTCTGCAAGTGTTGTAGGCACAGCAGTTGTTCCTTCAGTTGTTGAAATAGCAGTGTTTGGTACCTCACTTGTTGTAGTGGATGCTGGTTCTGCAAGTGTTGTAGGCGCAGCAGATGTTCCTTCAGTTGTTAACATAGTAGTGTTTGGTACCTCAGTTGCTGTAGTGGATGCTGGTTCTGCAAGTGTTGTAGGCACAGCAGTTGTTCCTTCAGTTGTTGAAATAGCAGTGTTTGGTACCTCAGTTGTTGTAATGGATGTTAGTTCTGCAAGTGTTGTAGGCACAGCAGTTGTTCCTTCAGTTGTAGAAATAGCAGTGTTTGGTACCTCAGTTGTTGTACTGGATGTTGGTTCTGCAAGTGTTGTAGGCACAGCAGTTGTTCCTTCAGTTCTTGAAATAGCAGTGTTCGGTACCTCAGTTGTTGTAGTGGATGTTGGTTCTGCAAGTGTTGTAGGCACAGCAGTTGTTCCTTCAGTTCTTGAAATAGCAGTGTTTGGTACCTCAGTTGTTGTAGTGGATGCTGGTTCTGCAAGTGTTGTAGGCACAGCAGTTGTTCCTTCAGTTGTTGAAATAGCAGTGTTTGGTACCTCAGTTGTTGTAATGGATGTTAGTTCTGCAAGTCTTGTAGGCACAGCAGTAGTTCCTTCAGATGTTGAAATAGCAGTGTTTGGTACCTCAGTTGTTGTAATGGATGTTAGTTCTGCAAGTGTTGTAGGCACAGCAGTTGTTCCTTCAGTTGTTGAAATAGCAGTGTTTGGTACCTCAGTTGTTGTAGTGGATTTTGGTTCTGCAAGTGTTGTAGGCACAGCAGATGTTCCTTCAGTTGTTGAAATAGTAGTGTTTGGTACCTCAGTTGTTGTAGTGGATGTTGGTTCTGCAAGTGTTGTAGGCACAGCAGTTGTGCCTTCAGTTGTTGAAATAGCAGTTTTTGGTACCTCTGTTGTTGAAGTGGATACTGGTTCTGCAAGTGTTGTAGGCACAGCAGTTGTTCCTTCAGTTGTTGAAATAGCAGTGTTTGGTACCTCAGTTGTTGTAATGGATGTTAGTTCTGCAAGTGTTGTAGGCACAGCAGATGTTCCTTCAGTTGTAGAAATAGCAGTGTTTGGTACCTCAGTTGTTGTAATGGATGCTGGTTCTGCAAGTGTTGTTGTAGTGGATGTTGCTTCTGCAAGTGTTGTAGGCACAGCAGATGTTCCTTTAGTCGTTGAAATAGCAGTGTTTGGTCCCTCAGTTGTTGTAATGGATGTTAGTTCTGCAAGTGTTGTAGGCACAGCAGTTGTTCCTTCAGTTGTTGAAATAGCAGTGTTTGGTACCTCAGTCGTTGTAGTGGATGCTGGTTCTGCAAGTGTTGTAGGCACAGCAGTTGTTGAAATAGCAGTGTTTGGTACCTCAGTTGTTGTAGTGGATGCTGGTTCTGCAAGTGTTGTAGGCACAGCAGTTGTTCCTTCAGTTGTTGAAATAGCAGTGTTTGGTACCTCAGTTGTTGTAGTGGATGTTGGTTCTGCAAGTGTTGTAGGCACAGCAGATGTTCCTTCAGTTGTTGAAATAGTAGTGTTTGGTACCTCAGTTGTTGTAGTGGATGTTGGTTCTGCAAGTGTTGTAGGCACAGCAGTTGTGCCTTCAGTTGTTGAAATAGCAGTTTTTGGTACCTCAGTTGTTGTAATGGATGCTGGTTCTGCAAGTGTTGTAGGCACAGCAGTTGTTCCTTCAGTTGTTGAAATAGCAGTGTTTGGTACCTCAGTTGTTGTAATGGATGTTAGTTCTGCAAGTGTTGTAGGCACAGCAGTTGTTCCTTCAGTTGTAGAAATAGCAGTGTTTGGTACCTCAGTTGTTGTACTGGATGTTGGTTCTGCAAGTGTTGTAGGCACAGCAGTTGTTCCTTCAGTTCTTGAAATAGCAGTGTTCGGTACCTCAGTTGTTGTAGTGGATGTTGGTTCTGCAAGTGTTGTAGGCACAGCAGTTGTTCCTTCAGTTCTTGAAATAGCAGTGTTTGGTACCTCAGTTGTTGTAGTGGATGCTGGTTCTGCAAGTGTTGTAGGCACAGCAGTTGTTCCTTCAGTTGTTGAAATAGCAGTGTTTGGTACCTCAGTTGTTGTAATGGATGTTAGTTCTGCAAGTCTTGTAGGCACAGCAGTAGTTCCTTCAGATGTTGAAATAGCAGTGTTTGGTACCTCAGTTGTTGTAATGGATGCTGGTTCTGCAAGTGTTGTAGGCACAGCAGTTGTTCCTTCAGTTGTTGAAATAGCAGTGTTTGGTACCTCAGTTGTTGTAGTGGATTTTGGTTCTGCAAGTGTTGTAGGCACAGCAGATGTTCCTTTAGTCGTTGAAATAGCAGTGTTTGGTCCCTCAGTTGTTGTAATGGATGTTAGTTCTGCAAGTGTTGTAGGCACAGCAGTTGTTCCTTCAGTTGTTGAAATAGCAGTGTTTGGTACCTCAGTTGTTGTAGTGGATTTTGGTTCTGCAAGTGTTGTAGGCACAGCAGATGTTCCTTCAGTTGTTGAAATAGTAGTGTTTGGTACCTCAGTTGTTGTAGTGGATGTTGGTTCTGCAAGTGTTGTAGGCACAGCAGTTGTGCCTTCAGTTGTTGAAATAGCAGTTTTTGGTACCTCTGTTGTTGAAGTGGATACTGGTTCTGCAAGTGTTGTAGGCACAGCAGTTGTTCCTTCAGTTGTTGAAATAGCAGTGTTTGGTACCTCAGTTGTTGTAATGGATGTTAGTTCTGCAAGTGTTGTAGGCACAGCAGATGTTCCTTCAGTTGTAGAAATAGCAGTGTTTGGTACCTCAGTTGTTGTAATGGATGCTGGTTCTGCAAGTGTTGTTGTAGTGGATGTTGCTTCTGCAAGTGTTGTAGGCACAGCAGATGTTCCTTTAGTCGTTGAAATAGCAGTGTTTGGTCCCTCAGTTGTTGTAATGGATGTTAGTTCTGCAAGTGTTGTAGGCACAGCAGTTGTTCCTTCAGTTGTTGAAATAGCAGTGTTTGGTACCTCAGTCGTTGTAGTGGATGCTGGTTCTGCAAGTGTTGTAGGCACAGCAGTTGTTGAAATAGCAGTGTTTGGTACCTCAGTTGTTGTAGTGGATGCTGGTTCTGCAAGTGTTGTAGGCACAGCAGTTGTTCCTTCAGTTGTTGAAATAGCAGTGTTTGGTACCTCAGTTGTTGTAGTGGATGTTGGTTCTGCAAGTGTTGTAGGCACAGCAGATGTTCCTTCAGTTGTTGAAATAGTAGTGTTTGGTACCTCAGTTGTTGTAGTGGATGTTGGTTCTGCAAGTGTTGTAGGCACAGCAGTTGTGCCTTCAGTTGTTGAAATAGCAGTTTTTGGTACCTCAGTTGTTGTAATGGATGTTAGTTCTGCAAGTGTTGTAGGCACAGCAGATGTTCCTTCAGTTGTTGAAATAGCAGTGTTTGGTACCTCAGTTGTTGTAATGGATGTTAGTTCTGCAAGTGTTGTAGGCACAGCAGATGTTCCTTCAGTTGTAGAAATAGCAGTGTTTGGTACCTCAGTTGTTGTAATGGATGTTAGTTCTGCAAGTGTTGTAGGCACAGCAGATGTTCCTTCAGTTGTTGAAATAGCAGTGTTTGGTACCTCAGTTGTTGTAATGGATGCTGGTTCTGCAAGTGTTGTAGGCACAGCAGTTGTTCCTTCAGTTGTTGAAATAGTAGTGTTTGGTACCTCAGTTGTTGTATGGGATGTTAGTTCTGCAAGTGTTGTAGGCACAGCAGTTGTTCCTTCAGTTGTTGAAATAGCAGTGTATGGTACCTCAGTTGTTGTAATGGATGTTAGTTCTGCAAGTGATGTAGGCACAGCAGTTGTTCCTTCAGTTGTTGAAATAGTAGTGTTTGGTACCTCAGTTGTTGTAATGGATGTTAGTTCTGCAAGTAATGTAGGCACAGCAGTTGTTCTTTCAGTTGTTGAAATAGCAGTGTTTGGTACCTCAGTTGTTGTAGTGGATGTTGGTTCTGCAAGTGTTGTAGGCACAGCAGTTGTTCCTTCAGTTGTTGAAATAGCAGTGTTTGGTACCTCAGTCGTTCTAATGGATGTTGGTTTTGCAAGTGTTGTAGGCACAGCAGATATTCCTTCAGTTGTTGAAATAGTAGTGTTTGGTACCTCAGTTGTTGTAGTGGATGTTAGTTCTGCAAGTGTTGTAGGCACAGCAGATGTTCCTTCAGTTGTTGAAATAGCAGTAGTTGGTACCTCAGTTGTTGTAGTGGATGTTGGTTCTGCAAGTGTTGTAGGCACAGCAGATGTTCCTTCAGTTGTAGGGATAGCAGTCTTTGGTCCCTCAGTTGTTGTAATGGATGTTAGTTCTGCCTGTGTTGTAGGCACAGCAGTTGTTCCTTCAGTTGTAGAAATAGCAGTGTTTGGTACCTCAGTCGTTGTAATGGATGTTAGTTCTGCCTGTGTTGTAGGCACAGCAGTTGTTCCTTCAGTTGTAGAAATAGCAGTGTTTGGTACCTCAGTCGTTGTAATGGATGTTAGTTCTGCCTGTGTTGTAGGCACAGCAGATGTTCCTTCAGTCGTTGAAATAGCAGTGTTCGGTACCTCAGTCGTTGTAGTGGATGTTGGTTCTGCATGTGTTGTAGGCACAGCAGTTGTTCCTTCAGTTGTAGAAATAGCAGTGTTCGGTACCTCAGTCGTTGTAGTGGATGTTGGTTCTGCAAGTGTTTTAGGCACAGCAGTTGTTCCTTCAGTTGTTGAAATAGCAGTGTTTGGTACCTCAGTTGTTGTAATGGATGTTAGTTCTGCAAGTGTTGTAGGCACAGCAGATGTTCCTTCAGTCGTTGAAATAGCAGTGTTTGGTACCTCAGTTGTTGTAATGGATGTTAGTTCTGCAAGTGTTGTAGGCACAGCAGTTGTTCCTTCAGTTGTTGAAATAGCAGTGTTTGGTACCTCAGTTGTTGTAGTGGATGTTAGTTCTGCCTGTGTTGTAGGCACAGCAGTTGTTCCTTCAGTTGTAGAAATAGCAGTGTTTGGTACCTCAGTCGTTGTAGTGAATGTTGGTTCTGCAAGTGTTGTAGGCACAGCAGATGTTCCTTCAGTTGTTGAAATAGCAGTGTTTGGTACCTCAGTTGTTGTAATGGATGTTAGTTCTGCCTGTGTTGTAGGCACAGCAGTTGTTCCTTCAGTTATAGAAATAGCAGTGTTCGGTACCTCAGTCGTTGTAGTGGATGTTGGTTCTGCATGTGTTGTAGGCACAGCAGATGTTCCTTCAGTTGTTGAAATAGCAGTGTTTGGTACCTCAGTCGTTGTAGTGGATGTTAGTTCTGCAAGTGTTGTAGGCACAGCAGATGTTCCTTCAGTCGTTGAAATAGCAGTGTTTGGTACCTCAGTCGTTGTAGTGGATGTTAGTTCTGCAAGTGTTGTAGGCACAGCAGATGTTCCTTCAATTGTTGAAATAGCAGTGTTTGGTACCTCAGTCGTTGTAGTGGATGTTAGTTCTGCAAGTGTTGTAGGCACAGCAGATGTTCCTTCAGTCGTTGAAATAGTAGTGTTTGGTACCTCAGTCGTTGTAGTGGATGTTGGTTCTGCATGTGTTGTAGGCACAGCAGATGTTCCTTCAGTCGTTGAAATAGCAGTGTTTGGTACCTCAGTCGTTGTAGTGGATGTTAGTTCTGCAAGTGTTGTAGGCACAGCAGATGTTCCTTCAGTTGTTGAAATAGCAGTGTTTGGTACCTCAGTCGTTGTAGTGAATGTTGGTTCTGCAAGTGTTGTAGGCACAGCAGATGTTCCTTCAGTTATAGAAATAGCAGTGTTTGGTACCTCAGTCGTTCTAATGGATGTTGGTTTTGCAAGTGTTGTAGGCACAGCAGATGTTCCTTCAGTTGTTGAAATAGTAGTGTTTGGTACCTCAGTTGTTGTAGTGGATGTTAGTTCTGCAAGTGTTGTAGGCACAGCAGATGTTCCTTCAGTTGTTGAAATAGCAGTAGTTGGTACCTCACTCATTGTAGTGGATGTTGGTTCTGCAAGTGTTGTAGGCACAGCAGATGTTCCTTCAGTTGTAGGGATAGCAGTCTTTGGTCCCTCAGTTGTTGTAATGGATGTTAGTTCTGCCTGTGTTGTAGGCACAGCAGTTGTTCCTTCAGTTGTAGAAATAGCAGTGTTCGGTACCTCAGTCGTTGTAGCGGATTTTGGTTCTGCAAGTGTTGTAGGCACAGCAGATGTTCCTTCAGTCGCTGAAATAGCAGTATTTGCTACCTCAGTTGTTGTAGTGGATGCTGGTTCTGCAAGTGTTGTAGGCACAGCAGATGTTCCTTCAGTCGCTGAAATAGCAGTGTTTGGTACCTCAGTCGTTGTAGTGAATGTTGGTTCTGCAAGTGTTGTAGGCACAGCAGATGTCCCTTCAGTCGCTGAAATAGCAGTGTTTGGTACCTCAGTTGTTGTAATGGATGTTAGTTCTGCAAGTGTTGTAGGCACAGCAGTTGTTCCTTCAGTTGTTGAAATAGCAGTGTTTGGTACCTCAGTTGTTGTAGTGGATGTTAGTTCTGCCTGTGTTGTAGGCACAGCAGATGTTCCTTCAGTCGTTGAAATAGCAGTGTTTGCTACCTCAGTTGTTGTAGTGGATTTTGGTTCTGCAAGTGTTGTAGGCACAGCAGATGTTCCTTCAGTCGCTGAAATAGCAGTGTTTGGTACCTCAGTTGTTGTAGTGGATTTTGGTTCTCCAAGTGTTGTAGGCACAGCAGATGTTCCTTCAGTCGCTGAAATAGCAGTATTTGGTACCTCAGTTGTTGTAGTGGATGTTGGTTCTGCAAGTGTTGTAGGCACAGCAGATGTTCCTTCAGTCGCTGAAATAGCAGTGTTTGGTACCTCAGTTGTTGTAGTGGATTTTGGTTCTGCAAGTGTTGTAGGCACAGCAGATGTTCCTTCAGTTGTAGAAAT
Source organism: Abramis brama (assembly GCF_963993115.1). Lineage (NCBI taxonomy): Eukaryota > Metazoa > Chordata > Actinopteri > Cypriniformes > Leuciscidae > Abramis > Abramis brama. The sequence goes on along the minus strand of NC_139964.1, from coordinate 701,286 downwards.
AGCAGTGTTTGGTACCTCAGTGGTTGTAGTGGATGTTGGTTCTGCAAGTGTTGTAGGCACAGCAGATGTTCCTTCAGTCGCTGAAATAGCAGTGTTTGGTACCTCAGTCGTTGTAGTGGATGTTGGTTCTGCAAGTGTTGTAGGCACAGCAGATGTTCCTTCAGTCGCTGAAATAGCAGTATTTGCTACTTCAGTTGTTGTAGTGGATGTTGGTTCTGCAAGTGTTGTAGGCACAGCAGATGTTCCTTCAGTTATAGAAATAGCAGTGTTTGGTACCTCAGTCGTTGTAATGGATGTTAGTTCTGCCTGTGTTGTAGGCACAGCAGATGTTCCTTCAGTCGCTGAAATAGCAGTATTTGCTACCTCAGTTGTTGTAGTGGATGTTGGTTCTGCAAGTGTTGTAGGCACAGCAGATGTTCCTTCAGTCGCTGAAATAGCAGTATTTGCTACTTCAGTTGTTGTAGTGGATGTTGGTTCTGCAAGTCTTGTAGGCACAGCAGTAGTTCCTTCAGATGTTGAAATAGCAGTGTTTGGTACCTCAGTTGTTGTAATGGATGCTGGTTCTGCAAGTGTTGTAGGCACAGCAGTTGTTCCTTCAGTTGTTGAAATAGCAGTGTTTGGTCCCTCAGTTGTTGTAATGGATGTTAGTTCTGCAAGTGTTGTAGGCACAGCAGTTGTTCCTTCAGTTGTTGAAATAGCAGTGTTTGGTACCTCAGTTGTTGTAGTGGATTTTGGTTCTGCAAGTGTTGTAGGCACAGCAGATGTTCCTTCAGTTGTTGAAATAGTAGTGTTTGGTACCTCAGTTGTTGTAGTGGATGTTGGTTCTGCAAGTGTTGTAGGCACAGCAGTTGTGCCTTCAGTTGTTGAAATAGCAGTTTTTGGTACCTCTGTTGTTGAAGTGGATACTGGTTCTGCAAGTGTTGTAGGCACAGCAGTTGTTCCTTCAGTTGTTGAAATAGCAGTGTTTGGTACCTCAGTTGTTGTAATGGATGTTAGTTCTGCAAGTGTTGTAGGCACAGCAGATGTTCCTTCAGTTGTAGAAATAGCAGTGTTTGGTACCTCAGTTGTTGTAATGGATGCTGGTTCTGCAAGTGTTGTTGTAGTGGATGTTGCTTCTGCAAGTGTTGTAGGCACAGCAGATGTTCCTTTAGTCGTTGAAATAGCAGTGTTTGGTCCCTCAGTTGTTGTAATGGATGTTAGTTCTGCAAGTGTTGTAGGCACAGCAGTTGTTCCTTCAGTTGTTGAAATAGCAGTGTTTGGTACCTCAGTCGTTGTAGTGGATGCTGGTTCTGCAAGTGTTGTAGGCACAGCAGTTGTTGAAATAGCAGTGTTTGGTACCTCAGTTGTTGTAGTGGATGCTGGTTCTGCAAGTGTTGTAGGCACAGCAGTTGTTCCTTCAGTTGTTGAAATAGCAGTGTTTGGTACCTCAGTTGTTGTAGTGGATGTTGGTTCTGCAAGTGTTGTAGGCACAGCAGATGTTCCTTCAGTTGTTGAAATAGTAGTGTTTGGTACCTCAGTTGTTGTAGTGGATGTTGGTTCTGCAAGTGTTGTAGGCACAGCAGTTGTGCCTTCAGTTGTTGAAATAGCAGTTTTTGGTACCTCAGTTGTTGTAATGGATGCTGGTTCTGCAAGTGTTGTAGGCACAGCAGTTGTTCCTTCAGTTGTTGAAATAGCAGTGTTTGGTACCTCAGTTGTTGTAATGGATGTTAGTTCTGCAAGTGTTGTAGGCACAGCAGTTGTTCCTTCAGTTGTAGAAATAGCAGTGTTTGGTACCTCAGTTGTTGTACTGGATGTTGGTTCTGCAAGTGTTGTAGGCACAGCAGTTGTTCCTTCAGTTCTTGAAATAGCAGTGTTCGGTACCTCAGTTGTTGTAGTGGATGTTGGTTCTGCAAGTGTTGTAGGCACAGCAGATGTTCCTTCAGTTGTAGAAATAGCAGTGTTTGGTACCTCAGTTGTTGTAGTGGATGTTGGTTCTGCAAGTGTTGTAGGCACAGCAGTTGTTCCTTCAGTTCTTGAAATAGCAGTGTTTGGTACCTCAGTTGTTGTAGTGGATGCTGGTTCTGCAAGTGTTGTAGGCACAGCAGTTGTTCCTTCAGTTGTTGAAATAGCAGTGTTTGGTACCTCAGTTGTTGTAATGGATGTTAGTTCTGCAAGTCTTGTAGGCACAGCAGTAGTTCCTTCAGATGTTGAAATAGCAGTGTTTGGTACCTCAGTTGTTGTAATGGATGCTGGTTCTGCAAGTGTTGTAGGCACAGCAGTTGTTCCTTCAGTTGTTGAAATAGCAGTGTTTGGTACCTCAGTTGTTGTAGTGGATTTTGGTTCTGCAAGTGTTGTAGGCACAGCAGATGTTCCTTCAGTTGTTGAAATAGTAGTGTTTGGTACCTCAGTTGTTGTAGTGGATGTTGGTTCTGCAAGTGTTGTAGGCACAGCAGTTGTGCCTTCAGTTGTTGAAATAGCAGTTTTTGGTACCTCTGTTGTTGAAGTGGATACTGGTTCTGCAAGTGTTGTAGGCACAGCAGTTGTTCCTTCAGTTGTTGAAATAGCAGTGTTTGGTACCTCAGTTGTTGTAATGGATGTTAGTTCTGCAAGTGTTGTAGGCACAGCAGATGTTCCTTCAGTTGTAGAAATAGCAGTGTTTGGTACCTCAGTTGTTGTAATGGATGCTGGTTCTGCAAGTGTTGTTGTAGTGGATGTTGCTTCTGCAAGTGTTGTAGGCACAGCAGATGTTCCTTTAGTCGTTGAAATAGCAGTGTTTGGTCCCTCAGTTGTTGTAATGGATGTTAGTTCTGCAAGTGTTGTAGGCACAGCAGTTGTTCCTTCAGTTGTTGAAATAGCAGTGTTTGGTACCTCAGTCGTTGTAGTGGATGCTGGTTCTGCAAGTGTTGTAGGCACAGCAGTTGTTGAAATAGCAGTGTTTGGTACCTCAGTTGTTGTAGTGGATGCTGGTTCTGCAAGTGTTGTAGGCACAGCAGATGTTCCTTCAGTTGTTGAAATAGTAGTGTTTGGTACCTCAGTTGTTGTAGTGGATGTTGGTTCTGCAAGTGTTGTAGGCACAGCAGTTGTGCCTTCAGTTGTTGAAATAGCAGTTTTTGGTACCTCAGTTGTTGTAATGGATGTTAGTTCTGCAAGTGTTGTAGGCACAGCAGATGTTCCTTCAGTTGTAGAAATAGCAGTGTTTGGTACCTCAGTTGTTGTAATGGATGTTAGTTCTGCAAGTGTTGTAGGCACAGCAGATGTTCCTTCAGTTGTTGAAATAGCAGTTTTTGGTACCTCAGTTGTTGTAATGGATGTTAGTTCTGCAAGTGTTGTAGGCACAGCAGATGTTCCTTCAGTTGTTGAAATAGCAGTGTTCGGTACCTCAGTTGTTGTAATGGATGTTAGTTCTGCAAGTGTTGTAGGCACAGCAGTTGTTCCTTCAGTTGTTGAAATAGCAGTGTTTGGTACCTCAGTTGTTGTAGTGGATGTTGGTTCTGCAAGTGTTGTAGGCACAGCAGATGTTCCTTCAGTTGTTGAAATAGTAGTGTTTGGTACCTCAGTTGTTGTAGTGGATGTTGGTTCTGCAAGTGTTGTAGGCACAGCAGTTGTGCCTTCAGTTGTTGAAATAGCAGTTTTTGGTACCTCAGTTGTTGTAATGGATGTTAGTTCTGCAAGTGTTGTAGGCACAGCAGATGTTCCTTCAGTTGTTGAAATAGCAGTGTTTGGTACCTCAGTTGTTGTAATGGATGTTAGTTCTGCAAGTGTTGTAGGCACAGCAGATGTTCCTTCAGTTGTAGAAATAGCAGTGTTTGGTACCTCAGTTGTTGTAATGGATGTTAGTTCTGCAAGTGTTGTAGGCACAGCAGATGTTCCTTCAGTTGTTGAAATAGCAGTGTTTGGTACCTCAGTTGTTGTAATGGATGCTGGTTCTGCAAGTGTTGTAGGCACAGCAGTTGTTCCTTCAGTTGTTGAAATAGTAGTGTTTGGTACCTCAGTTGTTGTATGGGATGTTAGTTCTGCAAGTGTTGTAGGCACAGCAGTTGTTCCTTCAGTTGTTGAAATAGCAGTGTATGGTACCTCAGTTGTTGTAATGGATGTTAGTTCTGCAAGTGATGTAGGCACAGCAGTTGTTCCTTCAGTTGTTGAAATAGTAGTGTTTGGTACCTCAGTTGTTGTAATGGATGTTAGTTCTGCAAGTAATGTAGGCACAGCAGTTGTTCTTTCAGTTGTTGAAATAGCAGTGTTTGGTACCTCAGTTGTTGTAGTGGATGTTGGTTCTGCAAGTGTTGTAGGCACAGCAGTTGTTCCTTCAGTTGTTGAAATAGCAGTGTTTGGTACCTCAGTCGTTCTAATGGATGTTGGTTTTGCAAGTGTTGTAGGCACAGCAGATATTCCTTCAGTTGTTGAAATAGTAGTGTTTGGTACCTCAGTTGTTGTAGTGGATGTTAGTTCTGCAAGTGTTGTAGGCACAGCAGATGTTCCTTCAGTTGTTGAAATAGCAGTAGTTGGTACCTCAGTTGTTGTAGTGGATGTTGGTTCTGCAAGTGTTGTAGGCACAGCAGATGTTCCTTCAGTTGTAGGGATAGCAGTCTTTGGTCCCTCAGTTGTTGTAATGGATGTTAGTTCTGCCTGTGTTGTAGGCACAGCAGTTGTTCCTTCAGTTGTAGAAATAGCAGTGTTTGGTACCTCAGTCGTTGTAATGGATGTTAGTTCTGCCTGTGTTGTAGGCACAGCAGTTGTTCCTTCAGTTGTAGAAATAGCAGTGTTTGGTACCTCAGTCGTTGTAATGGATGTTAGTTCTGCCTGTGTTGTAGGCACAGCAGATGTTCCTTCAGTCGTTGAAATAGCAGTGTTCGGTACCTCAGTCGTTGTAGTGGATGTTGGTTCTGCATGTGTTGTAGGCACAGCAGTTGTTCCTTCAGTTGTAGAAATAGCAGTGTTCGGTACCTCAGTCGTTGTAGTGGATGTTGGTTCTGCAAGTGTTTTAGGCACAGCAGTTGTTCCTTCAGTTGTTGAAATAGCAGTGTTTGGTACCTCAGTTGTTGTAATGGATGTTAGTTCTGCAAGTGTTGTAGGCACAGCAGATGTTCCTTCAGTCGTTGAAATAGCAGTGTTTGGTACCTCAGTTGTTGTAATGGATGTTAGTTCTGCAAGTGTTGTAGGCACAGCAGTTGTTCCTTCAGTTGTTGAAATAGCAGTGTTTGGTACCTCAGTTGTTGTAGTGGATGTTAGTTCTGCCTGTGTTGTAGGCACAGCAGTTGTTCCTTCAGTTGTAGAAATAGCAGTGTTTGGTACCTCAGTCGTTGTAGTGAATGTTGGTTCTGCAAGTGTTGTAGGCACAGCAGATGTTCCTTCAGTTGTTGAAATAGCAGTGTTTGGTACCTCAGTTGTTGTAATGGATGTTAGTTCTGCCTGTGTTGTAGGCACAGCAGTTGTTCCTTCAGTTATAGAAATAGCAGTGTTCGGTACCTCAGTCGTTGTAGTGGATGTTGGTTCTGCATGTGTTGTAGGCACAGCAGATGTTCCTTCAGTTGTTGAAATAGCAGTGTTTGGTACCTCAGTCGTTGTAGTGGATGTTAGTTCTGCAAGTGTTGTAGGCACAGCAGATGTTCCTTCAGTCGTTGAAATAGCAGTGTTTGGTACCTCAGTCGTTGTAGTGGATGTTAGTTCTGCAAGTGTTGTAGGCACAGCAGATGTTCCTTCAATTGTTGAAATAGCAGTGTTTGGTACCTCAGTCGTTGTAGTGGATGTTAGTTCTGCAAGTGTTGTAGGCACAGCAGATGTTCCTTCAGTCGTTGAAATAGTAGTGTTTGGTACCTCAGTCGTTGTAGTGGATGTTGGTTCTGCATGTGTTGTAGGCACAGCAGATGTTCCTTCAGTCGTTGAAATAGCAGTGTTTGGTACCTCAGTCGTTGTAGTGGATGTTAGTTCTGCAAGTGTTGTAGGCACAGCAGATGTTCCTTCAGTTGTTGAAATAGCAGTGTTTGGTACCTCAGTCGTTGTAGTGAATGTTGGTTCTGCAAGTGTTGTAGGCACAGCAGATGTTCCTTCAGTTATAGAAATAGCAGTGTTTGGTACCTCAGTCGTTCTAATGGATGTTGGTTTTGCAAGTGTTGTAGGCACAGCAGATGTTCCTTCAGTTGTTGAAATAGTAGTGTTTGGTACCTCAGTTGTTGTAGTGGATGTTAGTTCTGCAAGTGTTGTAGGCACAGCAGATGTTCCTTCAGTTGTTGAAATAGCAGTAGTTGGTACCTCACTCATTGTAGTGGATGTTGGTTCTGCAAGTGTTGTAGGCACAGCAGATGTTCCTTCAGTTGTAGGGATAGCAGTCTTTGGTCCCTCAGTTGTTGTAATGGATGTTAGTTCTGCCTGTGTTGTAGGCACAGCAGTTGTTCCTTCAGTTGTAGAAATAGCAGTGTTCGGTACCTCAGTCGTTGTAATGGATGTTAGTTCTGCCTGTGTTGTAGGCACAGCAGATGTTCCTTCAGTCGTTGAAATAGCAGTGTTTGCTACCTCAGTTGTTGTAGTGGATTTTGGTTCTGCAAGTGTTGTAGGCACAGCAGATGTTCCTTCAGTCGCTGAAATAGCAGTGTTTGGTACCTCAGTTGTTGTAGTGGATTTTGGTTCTCCAAGTGTTGTAGGCACAGCAGATGTTCCTTCAGTCGCTGAAATAGCAGTATTTGGTACCTCAGTTGTTGTAGTGGATGTTGGTTCTGCAAGTGTTGTAGGCACAGCAGATGTTCCTTCAGTCGCTGAAATAGCAGTGTTTGGTACCTCAGTTGTTGTAGTGGATTTTGGTTCTGCAAGTGTTGTAGGCACAGCAGATGTTCCTTCAGTTGTAGAAATAGCAGTGTTTGGTACCTCAGTGGTTGTAGTGGATGTTGGTTCTGCAAGTGTTGTAGGCACAGCAGATGTTCCTTCAGTCGCTGAAATAGCAGTGTTTGGTACCTCAGTCGTTGTAGTGGATGTTGGTTCTGCAAGTGTTGTAGGCACAGCAGATGTTCCTTCAGTCGCTGAAATAGCAGTATTTGCTACTTCAGTTGTTGTAGTGGATGTTGGTTCTGCAAGTGTTGTAGGCACAGCAGATGTTCCTTCAGTTATAGAAATAGCAGTGTTTGGTACCTCAGTCGTTGTAATGGATGTTAGTTCTGCCTGTGTTGTAGGCACAGCAGATGTTCCTTCAGTCGCTGAAATAGCAGTATTTGCTACCTCAGTTGTTGTAGTGGATGTTGGTTCTGCAAGTGTTGTAGGCACAGCAGATGTTCCTTCAGTCGCTGAAATAGCAGTATTTGCTACTTCAGTTGTTGTAGTGGATGTTGGTTCTGCAAGTGTTGTAGGCACAGCAGATGTTCCTTCAGTTATAGAAATAGCAGTGTTTGGTACCTCAGTCGTTGTAATGGATGTTAGTTCTGCCTGTGTTGTAGGCACAGCAGATGTTCCTTCAGTCGCTGAAATAGCAGTATTTGCTACCTCAGTTGTTGTAGTGGATTTTGGTTCTGCAAGTGTTGTAGGCACAGCAGATGTTCCTTCAGTCGATGAAATAGCAGTATTTGGTACCTCAGTTGTTGTAGTGGATGTTGGTTCTGCCTGTGTTGTAGGCACAGCAGATGTTCCTTCAGTCGCTGAAATAGCAGTGTTTGGTACCTCAGTTGTTGTAATGGATGTTGGTTCTGCAAGTGTTGTAGGCACAGCAGATGTTCCTTCAGTCGTTGAAATAGCAGTGTTCGGTACCTCAGTTGTTGTAGTGGATGCTGGTTCTGCAAGTGTTGTAGGCACAGCAGATGTTCCTTCAGTTGTAGAAATAGCAGTGTTTGGTACCTCAGTCGTTGTAGTGAATGTTGGTTCTGCAAGTGTTGTAGGCACAGCAGTTGTTCCTTCAGTCGTTGATATAGCAGTGTTCGGTACCTCAGTCGTTGTAGTGGATGTTGGTTCTGCAAGTGTTGTAGGCAGAGCAGTAGTTCCTTCAGTTGTAGAAATACCAGTGTTTGGTACCTCAGTTGTTGTAGCAGTAATGGATGTTAGTTCTGCAAGTGTTGTATGTACATCAGTGTTTGGTGGTGCTGCAACTTCTGCAGATATTATTTTACTAATGGTGCTTGGTTCTTCAGACGTTGCATCAACAATGGTTGTTGGTGTCTCTTTTATGTTGGAAGTATATGTTATTTTAGCTGTGTGAATAACTTTGGTTTGAACTGTTGCAGTCTGTGATACAGTACTCTGTAATCCAAGCATCCAATCTGTTTGTGCGCCAATTGCTGTGGAAACATTTGAAGGGAGGTGAGCATACAATGGTATTCGCTTTGACTTGTTAACCCGTCTTCTTTTCTCTTCTTTTTTTTTATTTTTTATTTATTTTTTTTTTTGTTAGGAACAGATTCTGAATTACTTGGAGATTAACTCTCTCTCCGCCATAGACAGAATTTTCTGTCAATCCATGTTCCAAAACACAGGTGATTTATGATTGAAGCATTGCTTGTGCACATTGTAGTCTTTGACAAAAATGCGATTTTGTCAGCTTTTTGTTTAAAATGTTGTTGTTGCATTTTAAGACACTTACCGTCATTCAAGTGCATTTTAAGACACTTACCGTCATTCAAGTGCATTTTAAGAAACTTACCGTCATTCAAGTGCATTTTAAGAAACTTACCGTCATTCAAGTGCATTTTAAGAAACTTACCGTCATTCAAGTGTTCATGAAAATGAACGAAAGGATTTTATTTATTTTTTTTTGTTTAAAATGAGATGCTCTGTTCTTTCTTTTGATTTATTGTATGTTCAGATATTCTTACAACAAATTATTCTGGGGGCCATTAACCTTTTGTGAAAATTATAAAGGTGCCTGGCTGACAACTTTTCTTTAAAAAAAAACGAATGTACAGCAGATGTAGGCTAAACAGTTGTCTGAATTCCCTCATTTTCATTCACTCCTTCAAGTGATCTGTATTAGTGGACTAGCGTAGCAAGTAGTGATTGAGGGTTTAGGGGGCGAGTCAGATTCAGCCTTTGTTTATTGCTTGCAATATGTTTATTTGTTCCTCTTTATTATTTACTACTTGCTTCTATGTTTTAAAGCTATATTATTTTATATATTTAAAATTCTTAACACAACTGTTTTAATTAATTTGTTAATTTGTAATTATTTTAAAAAGGTGCTAATTACATATGTAAAAGATTTGAAGATTTTCAGGTCGGCAAACTAATTAATTAATGAGAAAAAAAAGTAGATTAAGAATCGTTTTGGAATCGGATCATGACTCCCAGGATCGGATCGTGAAGTGCCGATTCCCACCCCTAATAGTTACACTTAGGACCTGCAAATAACGTTCATTCAATGAAGCCTCTGTATTGTCCCGAATATGATTGTCAAGACAACGAGAATACCCATGGGTGGAAAAGGGAATCAAAAGAATGGCAGATGATGGCTATGTCAGTGCATTAGTAATATACCATCAAACTTTTTCTGTTTTCTTGGAGATATGATTCATGCCTTTTACAATAAAGCGGTCAAAATGGTTTTCCTGGGTTTCCATAAAGCAGGGGTTCTCAACTCGAGTTTAGCTCCAACCCTGATTAAACTCACTTACCTGCAACTTTCTAGTAATCCTGAAGAACTTGCTTAGCTTGATCAGGGCCGGGTTTCCCGATAACGATGTATCTTAGCTCTTAAGAGCGCTTTCTACGTGCAAGGTTACGAACGCTCGCAGCAATTCCACAAGCGTTTCCCAAAAATGCACTTAACATGAACGCGCTCTACGTGCTACTTAAGAGTCGCTGTCCATCCACCAAGTGCTGAAACATAACCTTATATGGAATCGTATTCTGAACGTTTAACCTAATAATTGTCATCTGTTGTGGATTAGCAATCAAGACAAGTCTATATAAAGCACCTACAGGTGGATGCACTGACAAAATGGCTGAACAAAACACACACAAAAAAAAACAAGACAAGATACCGTTCAAAAAGATGAAATTAATGTCCTTTTAGAGGAGATAGAGCGAAACAAAGATGTAATTTTTAACAGATTTAAAGGAATTCTTTTATTTATTTATTTTGTTCATTCATTTAATTTTGATTACAATTATAAATGAAAAATTGTGAAAAATTATTATTATTATTTTTTTCTGACCTTTTTAATTATTTAATTTATACATTAATTTAACCAACAACAAAAAAGAGTAATAATGTGTACAATAAAGTACAATCAAAACCTTATATTATAATCACATGGCATTTGAATAAAGTTAAAGGTGTTCCTGCAGGTGTCCTCATAAATCTGTCCTCTTACGATGCACTTGGGGATGTACGATTACTCCAGAGCACTCGTAGTTCTACGAAGATTTTCAAGTGCTACTTAAGCTACGATGCTTTTGGGAAACAGACCGTAATATTTAGATCAGTTTTTACGATCAACTTAGGCTTACGATGCTTTTGGGAAACTACAGGAAAGTGGATCAGGAAAGTTGAGAACCCCTGTCATAAAGTATCATATCAAGTGTTGTCCAACTGAAATTGTGGGAAAATGTATCTAATGGAGAGTTCCTTAAAATAATATTTGGTTTGCAAGGGCCAAATCACGGTTACAGTTTGACCAGACTAGGGGTGTGCGTCTGCGTGATATTGACAAAAAATTACATCTCATAGTAATTTATGATAGTGATAATCAGGCAATATTTCGACAGGTTTAGGACTGCCGTGGACAGAGACTCCTAAAGTTTTTGATTTCTTCATATTCTATGCAGTGGCCAGTTTGAAGCAGTGACAGAAATGATCTTTTCCAATAAGTTTAAACTGATTTTTTTTTTTTTTTTTTTTTTAAATTGATCTTTTATAAAGACACATTAAGACTAATATTAGACTAATTAAATGTATGCATCATCTTCTGTGAGAAATTCTTCTTCTTTACCAATAAATGCAATTAGAATAATGAGACACAGTAGGGCTGTTACCAATCACATGAAATCAGAATCAACTAAATGGATCTTTGCAATGCCGAGGAAGCACAGAAGCGCATCTGAAGTGGCATTTAGATACTTTTGCACAGACTGTTTAATGCAGATCACAGGGATATGAATGCGTTTATCCTGCTGTTACAGATGCATAAATAATGTTTTGATGTTTTAAACACAAAACATTGAATATTAACATTTGAAATTACAAAAATGTAACTTTAAATGTGAAATTATGTGAAATTCACTGTTCATGAGTGAGTCATAGGGCCCTATTTTAACGGTCTGAAACGCAAATATCAAGCGCGAAACGCAAGTAACTTGTGGGCGGGTCTCGGGCGCTGTTGCTATTATACCGGCGGGATAAATGACTCTTGCTCCCGACGCAAATCTACAATGTGTTGGTCTGAAGTAGCTTCATTACTCATAGGTGTGGTTTGGGCGTAACGTGAAATAAACCAATCAGAGCGACATCTCACATTCCCTTTAAGAGCAGGCGTGCTTGTTCCATGGCGGATTGCTATTATAACGGCGGATTTGCCAGACGCACGCCAGGAGCGGTTCACAGCCGAGGAGACCGACGTTCTCGTCAGGGCCGTAAAACACAGAGAAGTGACGTTGGGGATGGAGAAACACACCCAAATTAGCTTCGGTTAAACAGGCGTATGATAATTTGGGTAAATGTGTAAGCTAGATTTATGCTTTTATAATAAACTGTCTATCTATCTATCTATCTATCTATCTATCTATCTATCTATCTATCTATCTATCTATCTATCTATCTATCTATCTATCTATCGTAATAATGTATGATTTACAAAAATGCAAACGGCTGAACATTGAGGCCATTGTAAATGTATTTTAATAGAGTAAATCATCCAGAGAAAGTGTGCACTCTAAACACACTCTAAAGTGCACTAGTCTAACCTTCTAGACTACATCACATAGTGTATGCGTGCACTCTCTAGATGTATTTGTGTGAGGGACATGTTCAATAATGTCAGATCACACATTGTTAAAACAACAATCACGATATTATAGTAGACGATATACACCACACACCCCTACACCAGACATGTGCTTGATTGAGTGTGTAAGAGTGCGTGTGTTAGTGTGAGTGTGTCAGTGTGTGTGAGTATCTCACCCATACAGAGGGCAGACAGTAGTAACAGTCTGCGGGACATGATGTTTTGTCTCATGTTGCTCTCAGTTCATCTTTTACGCTGAAAGAGTGAAAACATTTATTAATCAACATGCACTGTAAAGCATTTACAATATATTCCAAGTTTGTGTACTTTCACTAGAAGGTCTACGGATTACATTGCTTATAGAAGAAATGGACATTTCTGCCATGATGCAGATGTTAGTGCTGGAGGTTTGAGGAATAATTGAGGGTAAACATACTGTTAACAGTTTTAAGAAGAGTTTGTTTTTAGGACTTTACACAAAATGTAAGGGGAAAAATCTAAATGTCAAACAGTGACAGAGTGCACAAGACATTTCTCGAAATATACAGTGTAAAATTTCAAAACCCAAAGAGCTGGGACTAATTCCAGAACCCAGTGTTTAGAATGACCCGAGAATGAAAATACCAATTTGTGTTTTATCCATCTATATATGTGAAAATGTTCAGATGTCTTTTATGTTTTTGAAAGATCCCTTGCGAGGGGATCGTCATATTCAGGGTTCCTTGGCATCATTCAACAGCTATAACCCTACACTGGAAAAAAGGCCACTCCAAAAATAAGCAAAACAAATTTAATTTTCAATTAAATTGAAAATTCTCTTGGTAAGATTTCTTGAAATAAGACATTTTATTTAAGCCTTACAAGATATGAGTGATCTTGAAATTAGCTGGGAAAACTCATTTTTAGCTATATTTTACTAGTATTGTGATGTTTTGTGTCTCATAATAAGCTTGTCATGCTCAAAAATAGTATTTTCCCCTCAAAGTAGCAATTTTTTATAGTCATCCTATTTGTTTCAAGTGTATTTAACTCATTTTTAGTTCTATAATTGTTACACTGTTCTAGATTTAAGACACCACCGATTGGAATTTTGAGACAAAATGTCTTGAAGTTAGCATTCCTGACTCATATTAGGCAGTGCTCTTTTACCATAATAAGCCATAATTTACCGTCATCATCTCAAGTGTATTTACCTTATTGTAAGCTCAACAAAAGTAATACTGTTCTAGATTTTACCTTCTAGAGTCAAGACTTTAACTACTGTTTACTAGGCAGAAAAAGTGAAAAATAGACTTGCATTTAACCTTTTTTTTATTATTTAAACAGCAAAAAGTCCCAGAGGACTGCATAGAAGGGAAACAGCTTCATTTTTATCAACATTTTGGCTCACAGTATTTATGGAACTGCAATATGAAAACATAGTAGAACATTTTATAGATTATAAATGTAAGATCCCTTAACCCTACTCCCACACCTAAACATACCCATTGTATAGACAATATTAAAAGGATAAAAAGTAATGGACATGTGTGTAGGGAAATGGCAGTTTTATTAACAATACAACGTTAGCATTAAAAGATAGTTTGAGCCACTAATCCTAACAATTTCATAAAACTACGTAACTACAATTATAAAGAAAAACAACAGACAAACACGTTTAATCACAATAATTTATTTAGTGAGAACATGTCAAAACCGGTACCAAAAGTCGTTCACATGACGATGTGTCACGGTCCTCTCTGGCAGTATATAATAGTTGTGTATGAGGTAAGGTTACAGAGCAGAATTTAAGTTATTAATCCATGAAAACGTTAATCCGGTTTCGGTTCGGTGTTCGCTCTGTAAAGGCGCGCGCGCGCTTCTCCATTTTAAATGTAGTACACCAACTTAAACACGGCATGTCGCAATCTGTGACGAAGCATGCGAGAGCCAATGAGCGTTTGATATCACTGCCGTAAAACACGTCGTAACGCTTCGGGCGCAATTTTTGAATTTCAATTCACCACGAGCGGAGGATGCCGGGATTTGACGTTTACGGTCGCTGAGAGAAATGATGAAGATCACTGGATAAAGGGCTGAATTTGGATCTGTTTCTTGCAAACAACACATGGATTCTTAAGATTTCCCAGTCAGCAAATTACCTTTGGCAAAGATGTGGGCCAGATAAACAGCTGAGCTGTGGCCCAGATTAGTTTGTGTTTGCCGGCCCAGATATGGCCCACATCTCCTTTGCCAGAACTGAACCAAAGGACTGCCATAACTCCACCAAGCATGAGCCAAATACTACAATTTCATGTGGCCCATATGTGAGCCTGGTATGCAACTTTAGTATGGTTGAGTTCTGTTAAAATCTAACGGCCCTTATGTGGCCCACATGCAGCTGACAGTTTTTAAAGTCTTATTAACTCACAGGTAAATTAAACACTCAACAACAAATGTACTCAAAAGTATTTATTTTTACAAGCATTTAAATAATTACAGCTAAAGTGTTGTACTTAATTACAGTAGTATTCAGTTGAAAACATTTCATAAAGATAAATATAATTACAGCAAGAGTTGAATAATAATTACAGTAGTATTCAGTTGAAAACATTTCATAAAAATAAATATAATTACAGCAACAGTTGAATTTAATAATTACAGTAGTATTCAGTTGAAAACATTTAAGAATACATAGAATTACAGCTACTCAGTTGTACTTATTTTAAGTAGAATTCAGTTGAAAACATTGAAGAATACAAATCAATCATATAAATAGCATTCAAAGCTATTTTTTTACACCAAAGTTCAAAACACTCGATCAAAGCGTGTATTAATGTTATGTTCAATTAGTCTAATGAGAGTAATACAAATAAATCACAGTAACTTGGTAAAGAGAACTTTAAAGAGAAATTGAGAAAGTTAAAGCAAACTTGAAAGGTAAAGAGTTGAGAAGTGTGTTGATGTGCAGAGAAGTCTCCAATGAGGGTCGGCAATGTGTTGACCTTTTCCAGTAAGGGGATTCTGCCTGACTGCACCTGCAATAAAGAAGAATTTAAATAATGTTAGCAGCAATACAACCTGGAAGCTAGAGCTGCAGGAGAATGAAAAAAAAAAATCATTAATGTAAATTTCCTTTAATATTTTAATTGCAATTATTAACAAATTAAACACCTCTGAATTACCACTGTATGAAAGTTTTTTTTTTTTTAGAATACTTTTGCACCAACAACCGGTTAAAATTTACAGCACTGCATGTATTCTGCTTTTTTTTTTTAAAGACATGCACACTCTAATGTAAAAACACACCAACACAGATAGCATTAATGTCATGTTTTAGTCCAAAGAGTCTACAAAAATAAGTGTTTTTAATAACACATAATAAACTCAAGATAATCCGCAATGATGCGAGACAATTTGGAAGCAGAAACACACAAACAATAATGGGCCAAGTACTGAATGCAAGGAGGAACATAAAGGGTTAGTTCGCCCAAAAATGAAAATTCTGTCTGTAATTACCCTCAAGTTTTTCCAACTTCTGGGTTGTACGTCAGAGCGTAGACTCACTATTGACAGACGCTGGTCATGTGTGGGATCCTGGCCAATCGTGAGCCTACGTTCTGACGTACAACAAAGAAGCGCTCTGCCGTTACACTACGTGAACTCACTTAGAGAAAAAAATGAAGAGTTGAATAAAGTCGTTATTTTTGCTTGTTTTGCACACAAAAAGTATTCTCAACACTTGATAAACTTAAGATTGAGCCACTGTATTCTTGGACTATTTTAACAATGTCTTTACTAACTTTCTGAGCTGGCAAGTTTCAATAATAATTTCAATAATAATAACAGTCACTTAAGTGAGCCACGGATGTGATCAGGTAATGACAAAAAAAGAGGGAAAACCAGAATAGCTAACCCCATCCCCTGTAATTATTATTAAATAATAATTATAAATACTGTAAATAATTTTTATTTATTTATAATGCATTCATAATAACAACAACATTACAATAATATTTCGATTGCTTCTGATAAACAATAATACACTTCATCCTTGCGCATCGCTTTCTGTGAGCCCAACGTCCGAGTTAGCAGTAGCATTCGCCGTCAGGCAAGTGTTATTTAAATAAACTCCTGATGTACTTACAAACTTTCCAATGCCTCGTTTTTTGAGTTCAGAACCTATTTTTACTACTGTATAAGTTTGGTGCCATTCTGGGCATTATTAGTGGAGTAATTTACGAGATAAACCTGGAGCCGTTAGCGCCTGCACTAAGTCATAGGGAATGAATTTTTGACTATTACTATTACTGAGATAACGGAAATAAAAATACAATGTTCTGTAAAGCGGTTTTGAAAAGTTGTGTATTGTGCAAAGTGCAATACAAATAAAAGGGACTTCTAAAAAAGGTCTCACCAATGACAACTTCCTTTACGACCAGGCGTTGGACACCAATCTTCCCATTGACTTCTCTCCAATTCATCAACGTGCAACAGCAGTTGTAAAAGTGCTTTTCAGCACTCTCCACACGGTGTTATCCAGGTCAGAGCCACCAACCAGACCCAGATAGGTAATCTGATAGGAAAAAAAAAAATTGGGTAAGTGGTTGAAATATGCATTTAAATAGACCACCCTATAAACTATTACTTACTCCATCTGAAACCATATTTTCTAGGTTTTCAATATGGAAATTATTGTCATTGCCCCACCCATACCGCACATTAGGGCTGGGCGGTATGACAGTATACCATAGCATGGTATATATAATCTCTATCGTTAGAAATCAGAGTAATTATAAAAATTTCCTGCCTCTTCCAAGCTTTATAATGACAGTGAATGGCCGTTCAATTAATTGATAGTTAACAGAAATACAGCAATTCATTGTTTGTTCATGTAAGTTCACAGTGCATAGGCCAAGTTAACAAGTACAATTTTTTATTTGAATGTGTTAGTAAATGTTGAAATTAACATTAACACATATTAATATATGCAGTAGAAGTGCAGTTCATTATTAGTTCATGTTAACAAGTTATTTTAATCAGGTATTGTATCGAAAGACGTTACAACTTTAAATTTAAAGAGGGAAAAGTCATGAGAAAAAGTCTTGGATGAATAATATCATTTCAGAGTTAGATAAATACAAAGATAAAAAGATACATACAATAATGCACACGTATTAATTGTTCTTGGCATTTTTATATTATTATGATTAGTTGAATGATTGTGAACACAAATTAGGATTTAGGTTTTTTGACAAACAGTAACACCGACATTGGACCGCGTCGCCTAAAATTCACAAATACTACTACACAATGACAAACTATACTATTTTATATGTGTACGGCAGTGAGCTGTTGATTTATAAACAAAAACATCTTAATTTAAAACGCAAACCAGCGAACTGCTATAGCCTAAGTTAACAGTTAAGTTACATTAAACTTTATTTTAAGTTATAGCAGTAAACAGAGGAAAATATTAGCTAGTTCAACCCCTTCCTCGATGAAACGAATAACTAAACGCATAATAACATGCAATATTGACACATAATGCTGCATATTTCTTTTATATGACTTTAAAATGCCAAAACATCACTTACCTAACCTGAATGTACACAGTCGTGAGGAAAGCAGAGTAAATGGCGTCAGCTGCCCAGCGTCGCAGTCAAACTCGCGCCGTAGTCTCTCCACCAATAGGAGGGAAGATGCAGAGCAACCTGAGGTGTGGAACTGCGGATGTTTGCCGCATTCGATTTCAGGATTCCTGTGTTTTTCCACGTATAAGCCAAATGTTTACCACAAGTCGGTGTTTCTCACTGTGTGCCATAGCTCAACCACATATGGTTCTCATGTGTTCGTTGTTATCTGGGCCATATACCTCAAAATCAGTTGTGAACCAAGAGAGCATTTCCCGCAGATTTTTAAGTTATGGCAAAACAAATATGGCTACAATTTGGCCCATATCTGTTCAGCCATGCCACATCTAGGCCATATGTGCCAGATAATACCCACATGTGGCCCAAACGTAATTGCTATCTGGGTTGGATTACACCAATCTAATAAAATTGATGTCTTTTGTGAATTTATGTTGTGTTTTAGTGTATTATGGGTCTATAGGAGAAAACGCCTTTTGTGTCTCACGGTAAATAAACCAAATATTACAAAATGGTTAAACGATTAAAGAAGGTATTTTTAAGGTTTTAAAGTTTATTCTTGTTTAACACCATGTAGGCTAATCCTCCAAAACGAGTTTGCAGCAGAAGGCACGAACAGAGCGAAATGTTATTATTTATGAGTAACATTAAACTATTAATAAATCGTCCCCTTGGAATTATAAGGTTCTATCTGACATTTTTGTCAAAATTGAGTTATTCACATATTCTTATTCTGTGACAACTTATTTACATTATGTAATGTTTTTTTTTTAAGTTGTGTACATTTGGGGACTTTTTATTGAAAAAACAAAAAGGTTCTATCTACAAAGTCGAACTCTAACTTGGCTCTATAAGGTTCTATCTGCGTGAGCCAATCAGCACTTCGAATGGACAGAAGAGGACCAATCAAAAAATTAGTCATAGAGAGTATAAGTCTGTGTTTTAAAAAATGAGTCACAGAGAGTATTATAGTTCTGTGTTTTAAAAAATGAGTTTTTGAGACCTTGAAAAAATGAGACCTTTTTTGTGATTATATAGTCAGTGAATCATTTTTCAATGATTATTAAACTTTATGAATTAATTTGATGATGCATGTCTGTTTTCTTGCAGTTTTTAAAGTCTTAAAATGTCTTAATTTTTACAATATTAAGCCTTAAAGGTGAAATAGTCAACAATTTAATTGATGGGGTCTTAATTACAACAATAAACATTAGCATGTTATTTCAGCCATACTGATGTCTAGAGAGAAAGCCATTTTACCTGGCCCACTTTAGGTGGAATAAAGTCCTGCTCAGATGTATTACAGTAGCTGCTTTTTGTCTAAACAAAAGAAAGATTAAAGTAACAATTTCTGCAATAATGTGCTTAATTACCCACCAAATTGGTACCAAAAATTAACATCTGCACTGGACAAAATATTTAGACCTACCTTGCTTAATTTAAAATGTCCTAAATACATGGAAGTGCTAAAAATATGAAATAAATGTCATAGAAAGGATCAAATTTTACTTTCTAACACATGTTGAGACATTTTTACAACATTAATAATTTTGTATTTAGTGTTCAAATAATGTTTTGGCAGATAGAACCTTATAATTCTAAGTGAAAAGTGTTTTTTTAGAATTAGAAGGTTCTATCTGCATTTGACCCATTCCAAAAATCCCCATTTACAAATCTGAGAGGATTTTGATATTGTATATTTAGAATACATTTAGGGTCCCTGTTATTTTCATGTTTGAAAGAAACTTGTTCCCCATATACATTTTCCTATATGTAATGCAAAAACTTTGAAGCTCAATATCTCAAAACTGCTCAGAACGCAGATAGAACCTTATAATTCCAAGGGGATGAAATGTGACTGAAAATTTAATCGATAGGACAATTGAATGCAATAGAGTCAAAACATTAATGCCACAATATTAATATGCATAAGTTAAAAAGGAATACGTACAAATGTGTACGTCGGTAAAGTTGTTATACGTAAATAAATAACGTTTTTTTGCTGTCAATACTTAAATATTATACGTACTCACTGTACTCTGTATTGTGAGTTGGGCATGTTGACCTGCAGTTTTCAATAAAGCAGATTTGTTGTCTCAATTCAAGTAAAGACTGTTTTTTGAAACAAGACGATTCGTCTTTTACAAATAACACAGCAGCTTAAAAACCTTATGACATGTCAAAAAAGCTTGTTTCATCTGAGATATGACTCAAAACAAGATATTTTCAAGACAGTTTCACTTAACAAGATATTCAAGATTCACTTTCTAAAAACAAGCTCCTTTATCTCTTAAATCTTGGTCTTTAGGTGATTTTGTCTTATATTAAGTGTGATGAGATGTTTTGACTAGAAATTAGAAAAATATACTTGGCAAGATTTTGAGTTTTTGCAGTGTTTACAGTGTTTTTCTACACTATAAAAACTCTGTGTTCTTTGTGCTCTCCTTTTTTGATGCAAGTATTAGCAATCTGTTTTGTAATGTTCGGTCTTATTATAGTACTATAAAATAAGTTTTCCAACCAAAGGAAACACTGATCACCATAGTGGGGACTTTTCAGGGAAACAACCATTTGCTATCAGCTTCTGTAATATTCTCTCAACATTTTCACTTGTATTGACAATTTAATAACATACAAACTGACTTTTGGAAAATGAGTGGATGAAACTAAAGAGAAAGACAACTGTAGAAGTGGGGGAAACTATTGGAAAATGTATTGATTTAGGGGGGGAAATGGTACCAATGCAAATCAATTTATCTTAACTTGGGTATTCTGAGTAACAAAAATCATAGTACACAAATAATACTGATTGCTAGACTTTTACAATTAAGTTAAACCAATTGTTGTACATTAAAGTGTGAGTTAGGACATTTGTTAGGTTTTACAGTATGCAACACAATTGTGCTCTGTAACACTGATCATTTGGCTTTTGTCTTGCTTACTTGAGGACATTTAATTTAATATTCAACAATATTATTGATCTCCTGCATTGACACCATTATATGAGAACTAAACTGAGCTGGACGATGACATCACGGCTTACTCCAGAAAGGCTATATATATATATATATATATATATATATATATATATATATATATATATATATTAATATATACAGTGAGGAAAATAAGTATTTGAACACCCTGCTATTTTGCAAGTTCTCCCACTTGGAAATCATGGAGGGGTCTGAAATTGTCATCGTAGGTGCATGTCCACTGTGAGAGACATAATCTAAAAAAAAAAATCCAGAAATCACAATATATGATTTTTTAACTATTTATTTGTATGATACAGCTGCAAATAAGTATTTGAACACCTGTCTATCAGCTAGAATTCTGACCCTCAAAGACCTGTTAGTCTGCCTTTAAAATTTCTTTAAAAGGGGGGTCTTTAATGTTCTATAAGGCAACTGTTAGGGTTGTTTGTTATTGTTGTATTTGTGTTTTCTTCATTTTTTATATTTTTTGTACATATTTTGGAACTATTTAGTAACTTTATATAGATAGATAGATAGATAGATAGATAGATAGATAGATAGATAGATAGATAGATAGATAGATAGATAGATAGATAGATAGATAGATAAAAATGGTTAACATGTTTATTTTTACATTCTCTCTTTTTGCATTTGTAATATTTTGTTTTGACCCCACAGATCTTGTATCAATTAGGTAACTTTAGATTTGATAAAAAGGGGCAGTTCTTTTAAAATAACTATTTACATCAACTAAAACAAACTTGTTACAAACTAAAAATGTTAATTTTATCTGAAATGCTGTTTTCTTAAGAATTATTCGAACGTCTGTTTATATAGTATAACATTACAGATTTTTGGCCATTGTTATTTTGTACATTTTTATTTATTTATTTATTTATATTTTATTTACAATCTTATGTAGGCCTGGCCTATATTTAGGATTTTTTTTTTTTTTTAACCACACAATAGATCTTGAATCAGTTTAGTGACTTTAGATTTGAGGAAAACAAGGCAGGTCTTGAAAAAGATCTATTTCTATCACTATAATATTTACAGCATTAGCTTTCTACTCATTTTAGAGAATTCTGTTACAAACTCATCCATGTCCAGTTCATGTGTTATTGCTTTTTCATGAGCTAAAAGCACAAGGTTTTTTTTCCTCTCATGAAGCATTGTTCGGCGGAATGGTGTCAAAATTCTTGCCAGAGTAGAGAATGAGCTCTCACATGAAGCAGTAGACACCCCCATGACCATAGCAGATACATACAATTTATGAAGACCTGCAAATGCATCTTTGTATTCCTGCAAGAGTTTGCAATCAGCAGAACATTCAGCATCAGATGGAAGTTTTTTGGACAGCATTGGTCTGGCAACAATAATTTCATTCTGGAGTTCAGTTTTTGCAACCCCTGCAAGACTACAGAGAGGTTCAAGCAACTGTATTTTGGCATTAAACCTGAGAGGGCTTGCATCAGCTGTAAATTCTTTGTGGAAAACCTGTTTTCTATTTCTGGTACAGCTGTATCTAGTATGTTCAACATCTGTCGTCTTAGAGCTGCAGTGGCACATTCAGAACCTGACTGCCCTTCTTGCCCTAAAGGTGAAAAAATGACAGAGTCACCATAGGAGGGATTCACAGTCCTTAGACGTTTTGGTGAGGGCTCAACAGTAGACATGTCAGCGCAGTACTGCTGAAATTCACTGTCATTTTCTCTGAGATTTTTCAGTGCGCCAAGACATCCCTGCACAACTTCTGCTGCACTGCACAAATCAACATGCTGAGACTGTAGGATGGCATTAGCTGGTTTTAAAAGGGCGAGAAGATCGTCGCTTCAGCTGAGAGAGAAGCCCGGATGATTCTTCTGCTAGGTCAACTGATGCATTGTCATCATTGGAAACCTTAAAAAGAATGTCAAGAATGACTTCCTCATTATCCACCACACATTTTGTGACTTCATAATGACTTGTCCAGCGGATTTCCAACAGTATTTCCAACAGGATTTCGCTCCATCCACGTTTCATGCCAAATCGCTATTTCCTTGTTTAAAATGTACTGCAAGATGCAGTTTCTTTCCAAACCGCGATAAGCGCCGAACCTATTTTTAGCCTAAACGCGATATATCCTCTGGACTAAACAGAATTATCTCACTCTCTCTCGCTCTCTCACCCTCAAATCACTCGCGCGTATCGCGCCAGACGCTCAATTCGCCTAATTCGCTCGTGTGTGTGTGTGTGTGTGTGTGTGTGTGTGTGTGTCCTAAAGAAGCCGCTGTTTTGTTTGAGCGCACTGAGCGCGATTATTGTTTGGAAAAGACGCACAGTATCTAATAAAACACAGGATCCACAGCAAGCCGAGCCCGTCTCCTTCCTTCTTCCCATAAACGAACTTTTGTGGATGGACGTCAACATTAGACGTGCGGAAGACGTCGGGAAAAGACGTCATCTGCCGTCACAGTCTGCACCTTCAAGGGGAGCAAAATTGGACGTGCGAAAACGACGTAGAAAATACGTCGTTTCGACGTGTCTATGCGCAGTGGGAAGTGTTGTAATATTTCAGTAGTGATGTAATCAGCATTAAGCTGCTGGAGTTCTAACAATCCTCTGGTACACCATTGCACACAAAACGAATTATAACGGACAAATTTTCAGTGTTGCACCGATCCCTTGTGCCATCACTTTTCAAACAGAATGCAGCTGAATCAGCAGTGTCGTATTTCTGTTTTATTTTTTTCAGAACCATGGATGCCAAAATTTCAATCACTTCATTCTGGATGGTTTTGGAAGTGTACTTTGCATTTTGTGGGATACCAGATGTAATGTCAGCCAGGTATTTATCTTTTTCCAACGTGTATTTAAACAACTTGGCAAAAAGCCCCGCAGCTATGCAATCTTCCTCACTGTCACATGTTTCACTATCCCCGCGTAGTGGAAGCTCATTGACTGCTAAAAACTTCACAACACCTGCCATGCTTTTTATGTAATAGCGATTCTTTTCTATCTGTTGGGGGCCGAGCAAACATGCTACGGTCTCCCCCGACACCGATCGGCGGCAAAACTCTGTCCATGAGGTCGAGGCTTGTAAATGAGCTTGGCTGCACGCATGTTTTTGAAGACCGCGATCACGTTCTAATGCTGCTTTCCAGTTTCGAAAACCTGTCGAAACGAACGTGTCCTTTTCAGAGAAAGCAACACCGAACACTCGACACGGAAAACAAAAGCATGCATCGTGATCTACAGAATATTCAAGCCACGGCCGTGACTGATACCAAGCGGCCGAAAAACATCTCTCTCTCCCTCCAAAAAGAGTTCGGGGGTATGATTTCAGAACCGGCTGGTAAGGATTCGCCCTGTTTAAATCATTTGGGACAGAATTGCTGCATTTTTGAGTGGGTGTATTTGTGCTTTTGACACCATCGGAAGCTGCTGATGAACTCGACTCATCCATTTCTCCAACCTCATTGCCGCGAATGGATGAGGAGGTGGTAGCTGTGTCCTGGAGAGCTACAGTGGTTTTCTTTTGTCCTTTCGGAACAAGAAATCTGTACATGTTTTATTTTATTAGGCTACTATAGTGTGGTAATCATGCTCACTAACAGTTCTAATAAAAAAAAATTGTCTGTTACTGTCGTTTATTGCTTTATAATTCAGCACGTCCGTTTACCTCAAAGGTTGCGAAGTGAATGAGCTAAGTCTGTCTGTCTCAGAGGGAAAAAAAGAAGGGGTTGGGCAGAAATTAGAAAATAACGTATCTCGAGCTGAATTGAATATCGCACCAATTTTGTGATTGGCTGTTATGTGGTGAAACTAACTTTAGCTGGAAAATAACTTTATTAAAGAACCGCTATAAAGCCAAAACAATCTTACGTTAAATTATACATTTATCTCTGTAAAGCTGCTTTGAGACAATCTACATTGTTAAAAGCGCTATATAAATGAAGATGACTTGACTTGACTTGACTGGTGTGGGGCCAGGGTGGGCCAAGCCTCTGATTGGGTGGGCCAGGCCCACCCTGGCCCCCCCGTGGAGCCGGGCCTGGTTTGAAATCATGCATGGCACGGAAGGTTCCCCTGCTTAAACCAGCACATGTCAAGGCCTGTCGTAAGTTTGCCAATGACCATTTGGATGATCCAGAGGAGTCATGGGAGAAAGTCATGTGGTCAGATGAGACCAAAATAGAACTTTTTGGTCATAATTCCACTAAACGTGTTTGGAGGAAGAAGAATGATGAGTACCATCCCGAGAACACCATCCCTACTGTGAAGCATGGGGGTGGTAGCATCATGCTTTGGGGGTGTTTTTCTGCACATGGGACAGGGCGACTGCACTGTATTAAGGAGAGGATGACCGGGGCCATGTATTGTGAGATTTTGGGAAACAACCTCCTTCCCTCAGTTAGAGCATTGAAGATGGGTCGAGGCTGGGTCTTCCAACATGACAATGACCCGAAGCACACAGCCAGGATAACCAAGGAGTGGCTCTGTAAGAAGCATATCAAGGTTCTGGCGTGGCCTAGCCAGTCTCCAGACCTAAACCCAATAGAGAATCTTTGGA
The DNA here is from genome assembly GCF_963993115.1 of Abramis brama. Classification (NCBI taxonomy): domain Eukaryota; kingdom Metazoa; phylum Chordata; class Actinopteri; order Cypriniformes; family Leuciscidae; genus Abramis; species Abramis brama. The sequence continues at coordinate 676,235 of NC_139964.1, read as the reverse complement.
GGGAGCTCAAACTCCGTGTTTCTCAGCGACAGCCCAGAAACCTGACTGATCTAGAGAAGATCTGTGTGGAGGAGTGGGCCAAAATCCCTCCTGCAGTGTGTGCAAACCTGGTGAAAAACTACAGGAAACGTTTGACCTCTGTAATTGCAAACAAAGGCTACTGTACCAAATATTAACATTGATTTTCTCAGGTGTTCAAATACTTATTTGCAGCTGTATCATACAAATAAATAGTTAAAAAATCATACATTGTGATTTCTGGATTTTTTTTTTTAGATTATGTCTCTCACAGTGGACATGCACCTGCGATGACAATTTCAGACCCCTCCATGATTTCCAAGTGGGAGAACATGCAAAATAGCAGGGTGTTCAAATACTTATTTTCCTCACTGTATATATATATATATATATATATATATATATATATATATATATATATATATATATATATATATATATATATATATATATATATATATGAACTAAATTAATAAGATTCTTACAAAAGAAATGAAACATCACTGAACTTACTTAAGCTGGACTATGATGCTATTTTCTTCTAGAAACAAACTTTTTTTGCATTATTTTCCTGTTATCTCTGTAAAGCTGATTTGAAACAATCTGTGTTGTAAAAAGCGCTATTTAAATAAATGTGACTCGACTTGGACGTTTTATTTCTGTTGTGAATGAATGTGGATGTTGAATTCTAAACTCCATAATTAGTCCATTCATTTGCACTGGTTTATGGTTTAATCTATTCATGTGATTTGTGGGCCAATAGGAATGAGAATACTCTACAATGTAAAGATGTTAATTTAGTGTTACTTTAGAAAATTAGTAATTTACACAATACTTGATCTTACAATTTGTGTGTACATGGTCTGTCTGAACACTCGATTTTGATTGGCTGGAAGGTGTGCAATAAAAGCGTTTAATGCACAGGTACTGTATCGCTACATTATATTTCTCAGCAACGAAAGGTTAACATCGCTGGTTTTGGAGCAGTTCAACTCTCAGCGCTGTTGTTGAAACTGGCAGAGTGAACTCTAACGAGCCATTACTGACGAAAATAACCGTAATTTTATTCTTCTGGTCAAATATTGCACTGCAAACATCAATAACGGCTTTATGTTGTCAACAGCTAGCCGTGGATGATCCCTTATCCTATACTGTATATATCGCCACAAGAACAGCAGTGTTTCCCTTCAATCCTACAAAATGTCCCTGACTGAATATCTGCATGTGCTGCACTACACTACAGGAGGCTCATGATCAACCACTATCACATTTTCACTTCATATTTTTGTGAGAAACCATGACACATTACCATTCAAAAGTTTGTGCTAATTTCAGTTCAAAAATACTTTTTTTATTCAGTAAGGATGCATTAAATTGATCAAAAGTGACCTCAAAGACATGTATAATGTTACAAAATATTCTATTTCAAATAAATGCTGTTTTTATTTTGTTTGTTTTTTACTTTATATACATCACAGAATTCTGAAAAAAATGCACCACTTTTTCCAAATCATCATATTAGAGTGATTTCTGAAGGATCATGTGACACTGAAGACTGGAATGATGATCACAGGAATAAATTACACTTTACTATATATTCACATAGAAATATTATTGCTATTTAAAATAGCTGTATTTCTGATTAAATAAATGCAGCCTTGGTGAGCAGAATTTTGATTTTAAATTTTGATTTTTCAAAATGTTTGTGCTGGTGTATAAATATCATAATATGATATTATGATATTATGGTTTATCTGTAGAGTGAAATCGTAAGAAACTACAGCACTAATGCATGTTACAGAAGGGAATAAAGTCATGTTGAGATCTTGTAATGCCAAGGAGATTTGCTTACCTGTATGACAGCTCAGATGACTGACTGAAGTGAATGACAAAGAGTGTGTGTGTGTGTGTGTCAAAGAGAGAGTTCTGGGTGGAGCTGATGATATGCTAAAGCAGCTGCCGCCCAGATTCAGGCAGCCATTTAGGCAGAAATGTGCATTGTTAATTGATTATTATTAGTAATTATACTATTAATATTTGTTATTGATAATTAAGTGTGGTTTATAGTGAGGACTGTGATAATCAGGTACAGTATGAACATACACGTAATGATTAGAGAGGCCTGATCATGTTTGTTTCTCAGTACATGATCAACTTCATCTGATTCAGATTTCTCCTGGTAACTCATTCAGCTTTACTTTAACTTGCCACTGAATCTTGTGCTAAACAGATTGATTGTACCTGTCAATCATCTTCGTCAGTTACAGGGCTGAACCAGCGTGTGTGTGTGTGTGTGTGTGTGTGTGTGTGTGTGTGTGTGTGTGTGTTGTCTGGAACATTCCGGTTATTTAAGACATGTTGTTAGTGAATACATAACTGACACTCTCACACACACATTCTCCAACAAGATCTCATGAGTAACAAAGTTTGGTTCTATCACACAATTTCTTTTGACACTTATATACACAATAATGTGATACAATTATGTAAATTTGATAACATATTAAATCATTTCTTTTATTTAAAGAACACCTAACTTGTATTACCTGTTTTATTTGGCGTTTAGATTTTAGGAGTTGTCAAAATGACATTTTAGAGTCCGTCCAAACTTGAGTAGATTTTGAATAAGATTAATACAATCTTCATTATCAGGGTGTGTTTCATTATTTCTTTATCACTTTGCCCTCTGGTTAAAGACTGCAGGCCAAAAACACCTATTTTATAAATAGCAAACTTGCTGGAAGTCTAGTGACATTCTTAAAGGGATAGTTCACACAGAAATGAAAATACAACAGAAGCCATTTTAAGAAATGTCTCATTGGGGTTTTGATAGTCAAAGATAACCAAAATTTTGAACGAATCGTTCATTTTGTGTTGACCGCGCATGCGCAACACCCTATGGGTTCTGTCCCGGAAACCGGATGATCAGTTCATCTCTCGAGTCTTGGGGTCGGGTGTGGGTGGTCTCGCGTCTGTCTCACCTTTTCACCCCTGAAGAGTTTGTTTCCCTGTGTTTCACAGGTCCTCAATACCGCCGCTGTTCCCCTTGACTGTTCTGTTTGGCCTTCCCCCAGCCACGAACACACCGGTCACAGCGCACTGCGCCATTAGCTGTGCCATCCTCTTAAAGTCTGTTTCTGTGCCGAACTTTTCTGTTGCTTTTACATCTCTTTATTCAGACACCTTGTCTCATTTTGTTACTGTCAGTACCTTTTATATGTCTGCAGAAAATGTAATAAAAAAAAAAAACTTGGGAATAGAAACATGCTTTTGTGAAATCTTAATCTTAAATCGAAATGATGGCATACTAAGTCGTATTTATTTGATATTAAAGTCGAAATGAGATAAAAATTAAAAGATTGACAGTCTTTCAGGAGATTAAAATTATGAGATGTTGAAATTTTGACAGCTTTTTGTGTAATAATTATGACAAAATTGAAATTATGAGATAAAAAGTCAACTTTGTCATAATTATGACGTCATGATTAGGATTTATCAAAGCATGATTTTTTTTCCATCTAACTTCCTCTTCCTAGACCAGTGGTTCTCAATTCCAGTCCTCGTGACCCACTGCTCTGCACATTTTGTATGTCTCACTTATTTAACACAACTGAACCAGATCATCAGCTCATTAGGAGAGACTCCATGAACTGAACTGAGTGTGTCAGATAAGAGAGACATACAAAATGTGCAGAGCAGTGGGTCACGAGGACTGGAATTGAGAACCACTGTCCTAGACATACAAGCTCTTCATCTGTTAAGTCTTTTAGAGGATAATAGTGCGTGTTGCTATTTAGTCATGTACACATTTGAAGGTGTAATTTAATATGCGCATTCACACATTAAAGTGCGATTCACACATAAGCACATAAATCTCAGTGCATGATCTCAATTAATGTTAACTTCAACAATTACTAATACATTATTAAAATCAAAAGTTGTATCTGTTAATATTAACAATGAACAGATTCATGAAGACAGTAACAGGTGTGGCTAATCTGGAGCGTTTGAGCCTTCAGTCTGACTCAAGTGCTTTACTGTTTTATTGTGATTGATTAACCATCATATGACAAGTCTCTTTTACACTGGAAGAAGTGCTTTGGCCTCTTTTCTAAAGTATGTTTGAAACCCAACGTTTCTGGATTAGTTGTAATGTCAGGTTTAATCGCATGGTATTTTATGATGTCGTACAATGAAACAAGTTCCAAACAAACCCGTAAGGCACCGAAACTAGGTCTGTAAGATAAGATGGAGCGAGGTTTTTGACAGACTTGAACACCAAGACCAGGCATCCACTGTAACGATGCAAGAATTGGAGTAATATTTTCATATTTCCGGGTCCAGAGTCTTGCAACCGCATTCTGCACTAATTGCAGCTGAGCTAGAATTGACGTATTAATACCCTGGTAGAGTGAGTTGCCGTAGTCTAAAGCCCAATTTATACTTCTGTGTCGGACCTACACCGGAGCCTCTACGCTGTAGGCAACGCGTTGGTTTTAATTTATACTTCTGCGTCGTTGTCCGCGTTGACGCGCAATTAAACTTGCAGAGGGAGCATGTGAAACCCGAGGGAGCGGTCCTAGCAGACCAATCACAGCGCTTGCGTCCGCGTAGAGTTGACGCGTTGTTACATTTTTGGAGAGGTGCACGTCAGGATACGCCGAAGGGTACGCACGCTACACGCAGCCTACGACGTAGCTACGCCGTAAGTTCGACGCAGAAGTATAAATTGGTCTTAAGCGGGAAGATATAAAAGCATGAATGACATTTTAAGTATCTAAAAGAATGTAAAAAACAGCTTAACTTTTGCGATTTGAGGTAGATGAAAGAAGCTAGACCGGACAACAATTTGTTTATCCATTCTAAGCTCATTATCAGTTAGGATGCCCACGTTTTTAACTCGCATCTCAAAGTTTTGTTTTTGGTAGCAGTCACTGGCCCAAATAAAGTGATTTCCATCTTGGATTCACTGAGATGAAGAAAATTTAAAGACATCCACTTTGAAAGATCTTGGAGACAGGCTAAGTGTCTAAAGCCTTTGCATTTCCTTTCTTGATCGGCATATAAATTTGCATGTCGTCGGCATAGCAATGAAATATCATCCCGTGTTTCTCAAAGATATCACATAGTGGGAGCAAATATGAGGAGAATAAGACTGGAGCTCAAATAGATCCCTGCAGGACTCCACATGCAAGGTTTACAGTAGAAGAAATCAAATTAGCAATGTTCACTGAAAAAGATCAGTTAGTCAAATAAGATATAAACCATTTCTGAACATTTCCCTGCAGATGTTCATGTTGAGAATGATAAGAATAGAGTGATTAACAGAGTCAAACACAGATGTTAAATCGAGGAGGATGAGAACCACGGAATCGCAGGAGTCGACCGATAGATCGGTGTCATTTAACGCTGAGAAGAGCTGTTTCAGTACTGTGCTGAGCTCTAAAGCCTGACTGAAATGTGTTCAGAATAGAATTAGTACTCAAAAAGTCATGTAATTGTGCAGAAACCGCTTTTTCTAAAATTTGAGATAGGTCTAAAACTGTAAAGCACAGATGAATCTAGATTAAGTTATTGTCTCCCAAAAGAAAGAATCGTCTCTGAAGCGCCTTTGCGAGTCGATTGTGTTTGACAGTTCTACGTCACTGGAAGATGCATTTGCATAATGCCCGCCTATATAAGTACAAATGTTGAGGAAAATAGCATAATAGGGACACTTTAACTGATCTGGTACAGTTCCGGTGCTAAGACATTTATTTATTAGAGACAGAAGACTAGGTCCCAGCGTATTTACAATCTCTTTTTAAAAAAATGGAGGAATCGTGTCATGAAAAGCAGAAGGCTATCTATTTCCTCTCTCTATGGGAGCTCAGCTCCCACTGGCTCCCACGTAATTCGAACCATGACTAAAATGCTTTGCTATAGCCTACTGAGATGAGTAAAAATCGACTGAAATATGTTGAAATAAAATGTCTTTGTATAAGCTTTGTATATATATATATATATATATATATATATATAAATACTATTTTTGTCAAAAATAAAGTCATCAACTAAGATGTTAGATGTTCCAATGTTGGCTATATTCAAACTAATGAATACATATGATAAAATGTAGGCCTATAATCATTTTTTTTTTTTTTACAAAGAAAGAGTACACTTGAAATATTGTTGAAATTGTAATTATTGTTGTAATTGTAACCTTTTTAATAAAATAGCAAAACATATTTACAAGATAGATGTAAGCAAAATCTTAAATGGTCAATATAAGTCTTCTTCTAAATATATCTTTTGTCCTTGCATTGTGGCTCAGTCAGTGTAACACCTGAAAGAATGGCTCATTATGCAGAGTGGGTGGGACATTGTATTTCTCAGGTGTAAACCACTCCTCGTTCACGCCCCCCTCGCATATTGGCTTTCCAAGCAAAACCTGTTTTACACTATTTAAATCAATGTATTTTTTTTTTTGTGAACGATAAAGCAAGACTATTTTCACATAATTTTGAAGCCAGAACTCGAAGAGACAACATCCATTAGTCAAAAGTCTTGTGGACACATATTTTGTATGAGTTTTGTGGTCTTATTTCAGCAACTTTCATTTTTATTTTTTTAAATAACCACGCATAAACATTATTCTCTTAAAAATACAAACATCTACATACACGTTGCTCGCATATTATGGTAGCCCTGTTTGTGCTATATAGAGTGAATTTACACCTTTGCCATTAACATGTTTATAAATAACTGAAAAAAGCACAAATGTCAGGGCATGTCAGAACATCTCAAGGGCCCCAAAAACACCTTGGTCCCCAGAAGGTTAAATGATCTATAATTTCATAGAGGGAAATAGGCTCAAACTCACTCCAAATAGCTCGACAAGTATGTGGTTCAGTAGAAGTATGAGCCGATGATCTAATATTCTGTGACAAATGTGCTATTTTTGCAACAAAATGTCCGAGGATATC
>NC_139964.1:653679-664052 GCF_963993115.1 Abramis brama | reverse complement strand
ACTTTCCTGAATGCTTTCCTGAACACTTTCCTGAACACTTTCCTGCACACTTTCCTGAACACTTTCCTGCACACTTTCCTGAACACTTTCCTGCACACTTTCCTGCACACTTTCCTACACACTTTCCTGAACACTTTCCTGCACACTTTCCTGAACACGTTCCTGAACACTTTCCTGAACACGTTCCTGAACACTTTCCTGCACTTTCCTGAACGCTTTCCTGAATGCTTTCCTGAACACTTTCCTGAACACTTTCCTGCACACTTTCCTGAACACTTTCCTGCACACTTTCCTGAACACTTTCCTGCACACTTTCCTACACACTTTCCTGAACACTTTCCTGCACACTTTCCTGAACACGTTCCTGAACACTTTCCTGAACACGTTCCTGAACACTTTCCTGCACTTTCCTGAACACTTTCCTGAATGCTTTCCTGAACACTTTCCTGAACACTTTCCTGCACACTTTCCTGCACACTTTCCTGAACACTTTCCTGAACACTTTCCTGAACACTTTCCTGCACACTTTCCTGCACACTTTCCTGAACACTTTCCTGAACACTTTCCTGAACACTTTCCTGCACACTTTCCTGAACACTTTCCTGAACACTTTCCTGAACACTTTCCTGAACACTTTCCTGCACACTTTCCTACACACTTTCCTGAACACGTTCCTGAACACGTTCCTGAACACGTTCCTGAACACTTTCCTGCACACTTTCCTGAACACTTTCCTGCACACTTTCCTGCACACTTTCCTGAACACGTTCCTGAACACTTTCCTGAACACTTTCCTGAACACTTTCCTGAACACTTTCCTGAACACGTTCCTGAACACTTTCCTGAACACTTTCCTGAACACTTTCCTGAACACGTTCCTGAACACTTTCCTGCACACTTTCCTGAACACGTTCCTGAACACTTTCCTGAACACTTTCCTGAACACTTTCCTGCACACTTTCCTGCACACTTTCCTGCACACTTTCCTGCACACGTTCCTGAACACTTTCCTGCACACTTTCCTGAACACGTTCCTGAACACTTTCCTGAACACTTTCCTGAACACTTTCCTGCACACTTTCCTACACACTTTCCTGAACACTTTCCTGCACACTTTCCTGAACACGTTCCTGAACACGTTCCTGAACACGTTCCTGAACACTTTCCTGCACACTTTCCTACACACTTTCCTGAACACTTTCCTGCACACTTTCCTGAACACGTTCCTGAACACTTTCCTGAACACGTTCCTGAACACTTTCCTGCACTTTCCTGAACACTTTCCTGAATGCTTTCCTGAACACTTTCCTGAACACTTTCCTGCACACTTTCCTGAACACTTTCCTGAACACTTTCCTGAACAATTTCCTGAACACTTTCCTGCACACTTTCCTGCACACTTTCCTGAACACTTTCCTGAACACTTTCCTGAACACTTTCCTGAACACTTTCCTGCACACTTTCCTGCACACTTTCCTGAACACTTTCCTGAACACTTTCCTGAACACTTTCCTGCACACTTTCCTGCACACTTTCCTGAACACTTTCCTGCACACTTTCCTGAACACTTTCCTGAACGCTTTCCTGCACACTTTCCTGCACACTTTCCTGAACACTTTCCTGCACACTTTCCTGAACACTTTCCTGAACGCTTTCCTGAACACTTTCCTGCACACTTTCCTGAACACTTTCCTGAACACTTTCCTGCACACTTTCCTGAACACGTTCCTGAACACTTTCCTGAACACTTTCCTGAACACTTTCCTGCACACTTTCCTGCACACTTTCCTGAACACTTTCCTGCACACTTTCCTGAACACTTTCCTGAACGCTTTCCTGCACACTTTCCTGAACACTTTCCTGAACACTTTCCTGCACACTTTCCTGAACACTTTCCTGCACACTTTCCTGAACACTTTCCTGAACACTTTCCTGCACACTTTCCTGCACACTTTCCTGCACGCTTTCCTGAACACTTTCCTGCACACTTTCCTGAACACTTTCCTGAACACTTTCCTGCACTTTCCTGAACGCTTTCCTGAATGCTTTCCTGAACACTTTCCTGAACACTTTCCTGCACACTTTCCTGAACACTTTCCTGAACACTTTCCTGAACACTTTCCTGAACACTTTCCTGCACACTTTCCTGCACACTTTCCTGAACACTTTCCTGAACACTTTCCTGCACACTTTCCTGAACACTTTCCTGAACACTTTCCTGCACACTTTCCTGCACACGTTCCTGAACACTTTCCTGCACACTTTCCTGAACACGTTCCTGAACACTTTCCTGAACACTTTCCTGAACACTTTCCTGCACACTTTCCTGCACACTTTCCTGAACACTTTCCTGCACACTTTCCTGAACACTTTCCTGAACGCTTTCCTGCACACTTTCCTGAACACTTTCCTGAACACTTTCCTGCACACTTTCCTGAACACTTTCCGCACACTTTCCTGAACACTTTCCTGAACACTTTCCTGCACACTTTCCTGCACACTTTCCTGCATGCTTTCCTGAACACTTTCCTGCACACTTTCCTGAACACTTTCCTGAACACTTTCCTGCACGCTTTCCTGAACACTTTCCTGCACACTTTCCTGAACACTTTCCTGCACACTTTCCTGAACACTTTCCTGAACACTTTCCTGAACACTTTCCTGAACACTTTCCTGCACACTTTCCTGCACACTTTCCTGAACACTTTCCTGAACACTTTCCTGAACACTTTCCTGCACACTTTCCTGCACACTTTCCTGAACACTTTCCTGAACACTTTCCTGCACACTTTCCTGAACACTTTCCTGCACACTTTCCCAGGCCTGTTCCTGTAGAAGAGCTTCTTCATTTCATGCGCTGATGCTGTGTTTGTTTGAGATGCGACTGAAACTCGTTCAGATTCTCACGTAAGGGTTGCTGCTGTTGTGTAATCCAGAGACACAGGAACACAACAGGCCGTTATATGATCTGTCAATGCATCTGCACTGTTTAACGGTTGAGTTCTGGCAGGTCCTCGACGTCAGGGAGTCGTTCTCAACACTCAGAAATGTGCCCGAGGACGAGGCTAAACCAGAGCGGGTTCGTCCAGCTGAGGATTTCGCCCAGAGCCGGGAAGTGAGTCAGTTGGAGTGCCAGTTTTACCTCAGACGGCTGATTTACTGCGCCGGACACATGAGTGTGTGTTCACTGCAAACATGTCCTGATTCAGTATCTCGTTTTCCTGTAACAATGTCATCCTTAAAGCAAAACTGCAAAAGATGCTTCAGGTTCAGTGGGGTTCTGCACTCACTCTCTTCATGCCAGAAATGTTCTATATAGGTTCTTTAAGATCCTATATAGCACCTGTTTCTTTTAAGGATTTTCAGAAAAAAATCCATCAGGATTTTGTTTAGTTTTTTTGTTGTTTTTTCACTTGTTTTAATCGTGAATCTCACAAAACTTTGGATTTCTTGCAGACGTCGTGCAAATCTGATTGTGAAGATAAAGCTGTTTTTTCATTCTCCAGTGTTGTGGTTTCTCAGTGAATGTGTATCTTAAGTGACGCACTAAAGCGCCTGTCGTGAAGTGACACCCTTGAACAACAGCTGCTGTTATTATCATCATTGTTCTTTTGTTGGAGTTTATTGAATAATGTCATGTTTTCTGAGCTGTGATGAGTGATTTGGTCCAGCTGAACCAGAACCGGTCCAGGCAGTGTTTCCGGACACTTCTCATTTCACACACAAGCTGCTTTCTTTCTGATGTTAAAAGGTTATGAACAGATTGGTTAATAAAGAATAAGGTTAGTAAAGGATAAAGTTAACCCTCAAACTCAGGGCCAGATTTTGCTGTCGGTCGGGAAACTTGCATGTTAGAAAGTTTATTTTAGCAATGTGTGTTTTAGGCCAAAATCTCACATATTAAAGATGAAGTGCTTCATGGTAAATAAATACTGTACTTATTCAAATAACTAGTTTTTGCTTTATTTACACTTGCATTGCAAACCAGCAGAGAGGCTAAGAGTTATGAGGTTTGATTGACAGTTTGAGGAGCCAATGGAGTTGAAAGGTCACAAGATGTTTTTAATACCTTTCTTTTCTTTTCATTTGCAAAACCCACAGATAGACGTAAAGGGTGAACAATAGTCATTTTATGAAAAAGAAAAAAATAATGACAAAATATGGGAGATATGAGATTTTTGCCCGACAGCAACGATATTTACATTTTTTTCTAAATTAGAGTTTTAGCATTCCAGTGAAATAATAATAACAATAATGAATAAGAATGTTATTACTCGCCCTCGAGCATAGGAACGCCTAAATCAGGCCCTGCTTATTAAAGTGGCAACAACTGTTGAGAAATTTTAGAAAACCAATTTCCACTGAAAAGCTTAAGGAAGTTCATGAGCTTCTACTGTAAATGCGACTTCAATTCTTAAACGTCCTATTTGGATTCTTGACTATGCTTTATTTCGATGGTCCACTGTGGATATTCTAATGATAACTTTGCCTCTACATGTCAGTCGTTAGAGTATTAGTTGCTTAATATCTGCTGTCATTTCATTGTGATACTCCCAACAGATATTCTACTGAATATTTCTAACAGCACGTTATTCAGCAACTTATTCCACTAACCCGCACCTACAGTCTTCTCATCCTCTAATGAGATTTAGCTGACATGTAGTTGCAAAGTGGCTTATTGTCAGTGTCTAAAGTGGACCATCGAAATAAAGCGTAACCGGATTGATTTAAATTCACAGTTTTTTCTGACAGCCTTCAGAACTTGTGAAAGACGAGCTCAGAAACAGTGTGGGTTTGGGTTGGTAAGTTCTGCCTTAAATGTGTTCTGTTACACAGGTTGTGTTGAGGTTTCTTTGTTAGAGTTTGAACTGAAGCACAGGAATCTGGACAACACATCTGAGTATCGTCTCATATTCTGCACACAAGTTGCTGATTTTTGCAGTCGTGTACTAGATGTGATTGCTAGTGATCCTGATGGTAAAAGCTCTCAGTACAGATGTTCTGGGTTGATGACTGAGATTTACTGCCATCTGCTGGTCAAACTGATGTAGCTCTACAGCATGGCATGGCAAAGGATTACTGTCGTTGATCTGTGTTAGTAATCGAGGTAAATATTTGTAATGACATATGAAGCGCGGGTTAAAAGGTGTCCTATTTCTATATGATTATGCTTGTTCAGTATTACTAATGTGAGCTCATGGAGTGGTAAACTGATGTAAGAGGAATGTATTGTTTGAAAACGTGGATGTTTTCCGCATTTTGCACAATTTATTACCTCAATCAAATTTAATTCAAAATGATAATCATTACTCATTCCCTGCATTGTGAAAACTGCCAGTCACAATGATAAGAGCTGTGGTTAAAATCACCCGTAATGACAAGCGTAGGTCAGCGTTAGTTATCAACAACACAGTTATCATGTTCAGGTTAATGTACAGTATTCACACTGCAGTGCATTACACTTGGACTAGCGTTTAAAAGCATTATACTTGCTGTAGTTTTCCGTTGTGCATGCAACACATACAGTAGCTCTTTTGGTCACTTCAGCTTAGGGTCAAATTCTCATTAATATCGAACTATTACGGCTTATTAATAGTTAGTAAGGTAGTTGTTAAGTTTAGGTATTGGGTGATTAAGGATGTAGAATATGGTCATGCAGAATAAGGCATTAATATATGCTTTAGAAATACTAATAAACAGCCAATATCCTAGTAATATGCATGCTAATAAGTTACTAGTTAATAGTGCGAATTGGACCCTAAATTGAAGTGTTACCGATAGACCGTTACACTGCATAGATTGCAATGATATTGCATTGTGTACTATAGTACAGTGCATGGTTAGGATGTAATATTGCATTTCCCACAGTGTCAGTAATTTGCTTACCGTGAGTAACAGCATTTGTGCATAGTAATGTTGATGTCTCTTGTTCCTCCTCTGAACATAAGCTCTGAAATTCCTTTCACTTCTGTGTTTTTGTAAAGGCCTATGGGAGTGTTTTACTTCGTAACATTAAACTATAAGTGTTCAAAAACAACACATGAAACTGGTTTTTCAGGATTACTTAAACATTAGTCAAATCAGTATGATAAACATATTGATTTTTTTACAGTATTGTTTTAAAGCAACTTTACAGAATAACATCTTCAATTGAATCAATCAAAACAATTTTCTGAACAAAAAACATTTTGGGGTGAACCGTCCCTTTAAAGACAGAAGAGATTGACTGTAAAAGTTTTGTGTTTTTCATGTGTTACGAACGGCTCTAAACGTGTCTTCTTGATTGTTGTGTAACTCACACCGGCAGCATTGAGGCGTATGGATGAACACATACACAATGACTTTAGATTTATGATTTTGTGGGACAACCATCCATTTTATTGAGGTACATTGTGACTCATGAGGCATTTAGTTTGACATTCATAATTCTTTGTTTTGCATATTGCCATTTGTCAATATTGTAACAATAGATTCGGTCATTTCGGTGTTCATTTTAGATTTAACTGTGTGTAACTTTAGTAGTATAATTGATGTTGAGCATTTGGTTCTGTTAGGTGGAAGCACCTTTGGGAAAACTTTACTTAAAGCCATTATTTATAATGCATTAATTATGTATTGTAATGTACCATATAACGCATTGTATGATGTCATGAGTAATTGTAACATCTCGGTTACGTATGTAACCCTTGTTCCCTGAGTAGGGAAAGGAGACATTACGTCAGTGATGACGAAATGGGGTTTCGCTTAGAAGCCTATCACCTTCAGGTATTACAAAACGAGCCAATGGGAAGGAAATGCCACGGGGGGGCTTACAGAATACACTATGAACCGGGAGGGGTCACGTCAACTCTGGCGTTGACGTCAACAGCGCTGGAGGAACTCAGGGCTTCTCGGGGAAGCTCACCTGAGGAGAATATCGGACATATCCAGTCCGTGGAGTGGAATGGTGAGCAAGCGAAGACACCTGAGCGGATCCTAGTTACCGGCTAGTTGAAGCGAGTACACGGGAGGAAACTAGCTCCACTCGGAGATTGTAGAATCTCGCGAATGTGTTAGGTGTCGCCCAGCCTGCAGCTCTGCAGATGTCTGTTAGCGAGGCGCCATGCGCTAGAGCCCAAGAGGAAGCCACACTACGAGTGGAGTAGGCCGTCACACCAAGGGGGCACGGTCGACCCTGCTGCTGATAAGCCAAGGCAATGGCGTCCACTTTCCAGTGAGACAACCTTTGCTTGGAGAGAGCCTTTCCCTTCAGCTTCCCACCATAACAGACAAAGAGCTGGTCAGAGGTCCTGAAACACTGCGTTCTATCTACGTAAGCACGGAGGGCGCGTACTGGACAGAGCAGTGCCAAGGCTAGGTCTGCCTCCTCTGAGGGCAGCGCTTGCAGGTTCACCACCTGGTCTCGAAAGGGAGTGGTAGAAACCTTGGGCACATATCCAGGCTGGGGTCTCAGGATCACGTGAGAATAAGCTGGCCCGAATTCCAGGCACACTTCATTAACCCGAAAATGCCTGCATGTCCCCTACCCTCTTGATGGAGGCCAGTGCAACCAGGAGCGCTGTCTTCATTGACAGGGCTAGCCCGAATGGGAGAACTGCGTACTGATATGCCTGCCCCTCGAAAGCAAACCGAAGATACGGTCTGTGTCGAGGGAGAATGGAGACATGAAAGCAGGCGTCCTTCAGGTCGATCGCTGCGAACCAATCCTGTGGTTGAACAAATGCGTTTGGCCGTGAGCATATTGAACGGAAGCTTGTGAAGGGAGCGGTTCATGAAGTATGAAGTAGGGGCTGTAAAACCCGGACTTCACTTCGGCTGGAGGGACAATCTCGATCGCACCTTTCGCCAGTAAGGTAGCGACTTCCGCACGCATGACAGGGGCATTGCCACCAACCATAGTGTAGCGGACTCCCTGAAAGTGGGGAGGAGATTGTGCAAACTCAATCACATAGCTGAGCCTGATGGTTCTCGCGACCCTGCGGGACAAGTTGGGAAGCTCCAGCCAGGTTCCCAAGAACTGAACCAGCAGGGGAGCATGGGAACCACAGACATACCCCTGGTGGAGCAGTTCCACTGGGGTCTGCTCTGACAGGGTTCTGGCGACAGAGGAGGATGAGAGTGGCGAGGCTCGTAAGCGCACACTGCCGTCCGCGCACTCTGGAGGCTCAGAGATGGGGAAGTTAGTTCTGTCTTTAACCACATGCGGGAGAACAAAATATTCTCCCCCGGCCCTCCACCGGGGGAAGGAGTGGCCTTTCTACCAACTGTATCCCATCTCTGAGCTGTGGCTTGGCCTAGCATTTAGTGGGCGGCGGGGTTGGAGTGGACTGGGGCGCCTTTCTGCGACTTCCTCCACGGCGCGGCCCGGGTGAAGACTGCTGCTGGGGCCGAGCGGGAGGGGCGGGAGTCACAGGAGGGCACCCTCGGCGGCGAACAGACTGAGTAGACTGAGCCGGCGGGTGGATGGAGGGAGCAGCTGACCGCCGGGGCAGTATATGCTTAATAGCCTCAGTCTGTTTCTGGGCGGCCGAGAACTTTTGGGCGAAGTCCTCGACCGTGCCGCCGAAAAGGCCCGCCTGGGAGATAGGGGAGTCGTGTCTGCCCGGCATCCCACATATCAACCAGGTTGAGCCAAAGGTGTCGTTCCTGGACCACGGCTGTGGACATCACCTGGCCAAGGGAGCGTGCGGTCACCTTCGTCGCCCGGAGAGCGAGGTCGGTGGCGGCACGCAGCTCATCAAAGAGCCCTTGGTCAGCTCTGCCCTCGCGCATGTCCTTGAGCATCCTGGCCTGGTAGACCTGGAGGATGGCCATGGCATGCAGTGAGGCGGCGGCCTGCCCCCCAGCTCTGTAAGATTTCGCCACTAAGGTAGACGAGAACCTACAGGCTTAGGAGGGGTGCTTTGGGTTGCAACGCCACATCGAAGCACTCTGCGAGCGCTCAGGACAGGGTGGAGGTTTCGACGCTACCCCGATGCTCATGGCGGCCCGGGAGAGCATAGCTGTCAGTTCCGGATTGGACTCGGACAATGCTGGGACCCCGGAGGGTGGCAGCACAGCCGAATCTTCATCCCCAGAAGATTCCAGCTCACCATGCGATGCGGCAATCGACATCGACTCATCGTCCAGAGCCCCAAATGAGACACGGGCGTGTCCGAAGATGGCACCGTGCTCACGGGTTGCTGAGCTGCAGAGGGGGGTGTGGCCCGAGGAAGCATCGTCGGGGCAGAGTTCCACACCGTAACCCTCAGATCACCCTGGCCACCAGCCGAAGTGTCGTCTCTCGAGGAGGGAACAGATCAGGGTGTGGCAGAGGGGGCTCTATCTCTAGAGAGGTCACAGAGTCTTGATCTCAGCTCAGCGATGGTCCTGTTCCCGCAATGAGAACATGACTCATCCATGAAAGCTGCCTTTGCGTGTTCTAAGCCCAAACACACAAGACAATGATCATGCCCATCGGACAATGGGAGGGAACGACCGCACCCAGAAATACACGGGTGAGACATCTTGAAAAAGACGCGCCATGTGCAAGCTCTTTTTGTGAGAGGACGCTCAGCAGTCTGTGCTGAAGCGGCCAGGGAGAGACACACACGCTGTATGCAGATCACTGCACAGATCAGCAGGCAGGAATGTGAAACTCGCGGGAATCGCCTTTGCACCAACACAGACTGCTGGAAAGCTGCTCGTCTCGAAAAATACTCGGTGACACTCAGAGAATTCAGGCTACAGGAGTGAAGAGGACCTCTTGGCTCCGAAGCAAAACCATATCTGCATGTTGCCAGCGTACTTCCTTATATACCCACACGGTGGGGCGGAGTTACGCTATGCAAATTCCGCAGACCCATGGCATTTCCTTCCCATTGGCTCGTTTTGTAATACTCGAAGGTGATAGGCTTCTAAGCGAAACCCCATTTCGTCGTCTCTGACGTAACTCGTAATGACCACGAAAGGGAACCACAGTTGTAATCCATTATAATCTATTCATTCAACACAACTACTTAAGTATAATGCATTAAAACACATGATAAACAGACAGTTTCAGATTTAACAATGAATCTGCAAATATGATTCTTTTTAACTTTGGTTACAATTATTTATGAAAAGATATAATGCATACATAAAGGCTTAACCCAGTCTTTTCCTGAATTACGTTCACTTCTTGAGGCTCATCAAATACAAATGACCATTTATAATCTGAATTAATGTGGCAAATGATATTAAGTGCAATTTCTGTCATAGTTGCAGCTGTAGAGTGTTGTTTCATTTGCAGGTGTTCATTAGTTTAAGCGTAATGTTTTAGTTTGAGTGTAATGCTTTAGTTTGAGTGTAATGTTTTAGTTTAAGTGTAATGTTTCCCTTTGACCAGTAGATGC